>NW_015278757.1:0-348 GCF_001447785.1 Gekko japonicus | reverse complement strand
CAGAAGCCTTGCTGGGCAAAAGACCAACCTCCTGCCCCCACCCGCTAGGGTTTCCACAGGCACCATGTTGGGGATCCTTGGTTTGTGGCCAAATCAGGAGCCCAAGGGGTGGAAGGAGAAGGAGGGAAGGGAGCACATGAACAGAGAGCATCCCATAATGGATGGATAGATGGCCTGTCCCATCGTGATGCTAAATAGGTGATATGAAAGGCTGAACTTCGGAACAGATAGTGGGTTTCATTCAGGTCTTCCTGGTTAAGGCCCACCGTTCCATCCATTACAATGCCAAGACTCTTGCCAAAAGGGAAGCTGTTTTGAGCATAATAAGGTCAGAGTCTTGGGAATGTT
>NW_015278756.1:0-348 GCF_001447785.1 Gekko japonicus | reverse complement strand
CTTGCATTTCTTCGCAGGAGAGTACAACTTTGTGGTCGAGCCCAGCCTCTTTGACATCGATGCCCCAGTGTTGGGCGGGGTCAATGTCAATGGCTTCGATGGAGTAGAGTGACGAGTTGGGGCCAGCAACTGATCGGTTGACCACACCCATTTTGGGTGGGGCCAGGGACGATTCCAAGAGCACAGCTTTCAAGTGAGCGGCTCTGTTTTTCCTGGTCTGCCTCAAAAACTTAGCGCAGTGGGGGCAAGTGTTCATCCTGTGGGCCTCATTGAGGCACAACAAACACACGAGTGGCTGTCAGTTGGAGCTAGTTTGCTGCCACAGAAGGAACACCATTTGAAGAACCC
>NW_015278755.1:0-348 GCF_001447785.1 Gekko japonicus | reverse complement strand
TTCTCACCACTGACCATAAACATGTGTTTGCAATTCAGGTATCTTACCCTGCAATCTGGAAGAAGTGGTAATGGTTTGTTCTTCAACTACAACTAGAAGTAAGCAAAATATTCCCAACAGCAGTAAAACCTTGAGGAGAGAATTCTGAGGAGAATTCTTGGGACTAGATTCACTTCATTCATGCATATCTTCCTTCGACAAATGAGCCAATACTATCCAAAGTACCATGCACACAATCAGAATAACAGAACAGGAAAGCTACTTTCTGAATACTAGGAGGAAATCTGTGGCTCCCATTCCCTTTTAGAGTTACTGCAAAATGGATATAGGTAAAGGTAAAGGTTCCCT
>NW_015278754.1:0-348 GCF_001447785.1 Gekko japonicus | reverse complement strand
ACTGTTGAGAAAATTAGTAAAATGTTAGAAAAACTGGCGTCCAAAATGTCCTTTGGGGCCCTTTCAATTTGGTAACTCCAAACCGTAGTTCATATGCTAATTATTCGGATTACATATATAATGTTTGGATTACAGAAGCTATAAACGCTTGGGTGTGTGACTATTTAAAGCACACTCCTTCCTTCATAACTGTTATCTTTTAATCAACCATTGTCCATGTTAACTCTGGAAAGGAAGTGAGACAGAAATTACCACTTGCAATGATGTTGTGATTATGGTGTGTTTGTGTGGTGGAACAGTCCTGCTCCGATCTGCAGTCCTATTCCACTGTGCCCTCCAAGGGTTTCC
>NW_015278753.1:0-348 GCF_001447785.1 Gekko japonicus | reverse complement strand
CGGCAATCTATCATTTCGTCTGAAGTATGTACATTGAGTATATCAATAGTCAGATCGGCTCCCCCCCATGTGCCCCCGAGAGAGATATCCCAGGGCTTAGTTAAAGATCATTGCCTCTATTCATCATCTCGTCACTGATTTTCAGCATCTCTTTAATCCCTAGATGATTCTGTTGGGAGCCGGGGATGCTTGGTGTTTGAGGGGGGAGGAGGAAGCACTATGGAGGCTTACAAAGCTAGACAAGGAAGGCTGCTTCGGGTGCAGAACTTTGCCCTAGGGGATCAGGGCCTGGATTTCCAATGCACACGTGCACTCTGTCTTCTGGTACTCATAAGAACATCAGAAGAG
>NW_015278752.1:0-348 GCF_001447785.1 Gekko japonicus | reverse complement strand
AACTAGAAACAATTCAGTCAGGACGGTGCCATGAGCAACCAACAATGAACTAATGCGATAAGGGAGCGCAATGAAATCAGAGGATAACACAGTGAAACATATACATCAGGAATACAGCTGGGTTAAAGCTGAATTTCAAAATTAGAAATTGGAGAGTTAGAAAAACTCCAGCATAATATATGCAATGAACGCTCCCTCGAAGGCCTCAGACATCCTTCACCTCGTACAGGTGCCCTCCTGAACAGCTCTGCCTTAACATCCTGCGGAAGAATCAGAGTGTGGGAACCTCCCTGACTTCATGAAAAGCCCCCCCCTGAACATTTCCATTCCACACATCTGATTAACACA
>NW_015278751.1:0-348 GCF_001447785.1 Gekko japonicus | reverse complement strand
GCCCATTGACTTCAGTGGATTTAGAAGGGGATACCCTTGCTTAGTAGGACGCTGGTCTACACTGAGATGCCACCACCACCTTGTATAGTTGTCCTCTATTGTTCCCAGATGGGACAAGGTGGCTTGTCTAAGACCACACTTCCACATGGTCTTCCAACCATATAAAATGAATATATGGAGGAGGGACAGGATTCCCTCACTGTCTTCCCTGGTAGCTTCCATGTGTCCATCAGCTCTGTGTTCAAGGGCATAGTCAACACACGGAGGTCAGGAGTAGAGGACAGCCAGGCTCTTCTTCTTTGCAATCAGCCTGCATGACTGGAAAACTATGTGAAAAGGCAGAGGTGA
>NW_015278750.1:0-348 GCF_001447785.1 Gekko japonicus | reverse complement strand
CTCCCTGCCCTCCCTCTCCTGATCCGCCCGAGTTCGATTCCAGCAGGTGCCACTTTGGCAAGCTCAGTTTTTCACTCAGAAGGACTAGACACACGGAGGGTCGGGCTTGCAAACTTTCATTCGGTAACTCAGCCAGCTGAAGGGCGCGGCTTCTGGAGGGTGCCTGAACGCGCACACATGGGCCGTGGCCAGGAGGGAGTTGGCCACTTCAGAGGTCTTTGTCCGTCGTCTTGCAGCAGGGCCAAAATCTGGGGAAGGGCCGGGGGGGGGAGGGGAAAGATGGTCCCTGCCGCAAGCAAAGGGGGGCGGGAGAAGATGGCTGAAGGCAGTGGGGCTCCCTGCCCGTCT
>NW_015278749.1:0-348 GCF_001447785.1 Gekko japonicus | reverse complement strand
AGCCCCGCGTACCACTGATCTGACAGGGTACGACATGACAAATTGCTGTCTTAAATGACCTTATAATGTTGTTGTCAGGACGAAATGAGATAGCCCCATTAATGCTGCACTGAGCGCCTTACAAGGAAAGCGGGAAATAAATGCATTTTAAAAAACCCCAGCTTTTGGCATCTGATCAGTCCACGAGAGCTCTGCTCTGAAACTACACGGGCCCGTTTTCATTAAACTGCCAGTAGTATGATTGTGGGAATGCGGGCTGCTCCACAAACCGTGGTTAGTTAGAGTCTTCCAAACCAGGATCTGAGACCAAGGTGAGCAGACTGGCTTTATCAGCTCCAGTCTTAGCCA
>NW_015278748.1:0-348 GCF_001447785.1 Gekko japonicus | reverse complement strand
CGACGGTCATTCTTGCATGAATCAAATGCAAAAGAGCCCGACTGAATGTCCCATTTTCATCAGAACTCGAGTAGCCCTGACCTATAGACATCTCCAGAGAACGGTTCTTGCTTGCAATGTACCCCTTAAAGTTCATGAAGACTGCATTATTCAGAACTCATATTTCTTTCACCAGCATACATATCAAACAGGGTAATGGCCACGGGGGTGGTACAATAGAACATTACATTCTGGAGTTCTGAATGTCACATGAGATTTGTGCCCTTCCTGTATCAGATGACCAGTTACACAGGCTGGCAGGATTTCACACTACGCCTCATGGCGAGGTATTTCTTTCTTCTTCTTTTT
>NW_015278747.1:0-348 GCF_001447785.1 Gekko japonicus | reverse complement strand
ACACACTAAATAATCCACTTTCAATGCCACTTTCCAACCAGATTTTGACAGTTCATAAATGCAAATGTCTACCAGCTATGATTTTTCTTACAAAAATGCACATAGTACGTATATTCCTATGGGTCAGTTATAGCTTCTGTTAGATGGTGCCTGTATGTTTCCTCCTGTAGGTCTAACAGCAGTATGGAAAGAAAATTACTTCAGGTAAACTGAACAGCAGGAGTAGGGTTAAACATTCCATTCATAAATGTCTCTTCTCTGATAAAATTTGGAGTTCCCTACAGCAGAGAAAACCATCTGGAAATCTAATAATGGATCTACATAGAATAATGTGTTGTAGAGGTCCTC
>NW_015278746.1:0-348 GCF_001447785.1 Gekko japonicus | reverse complement strand
GATCGCGGTAAGTACTTGGGAACCCTAAGCTCTGCCCACCTACTCTCACATTTCCTGTACTGTTTGGAAAACAGAATGCAGCAATCAAATAATTTACTCAAGGCAAAGCAGACCGTACGAGGTTGCCTTATACAGATTCTGGTTGCTGAGGTTTCCCTAGCTCCACCTGTGGCTCAGGCTTTTTGAAATCAGAAGTTTTGAAATCAAAATTGTTGCTGAAGCATTTGTCTGTCACTGGCGTGAAGGAAGTAAAACAGCAAGGTCCAAATGTACTCTTCAAAGGGTCAGGATACATTTTAAAAGATGGGCTTCCTACGGCAGAACAGGGAGCATTAATACAGAGCGGAC
>NW_015278745.1:0-348 GCF_001447785.1 Gekko japonicus | reverse complement strand
TTGAAATTTACTTCTAAAAAGCTTTGCAGGTGTTAAATACCACCTCGCAAGTATTTTAAATGGCAACAAGTTTATATTAAGGGATTTATTGTGAAATACATTTGAGGTCCATATCTGTCTATGGCTCTTCACTAATTTGAACACTGTTCTTCACTAATTTTGCTTTCCTTCTGCCACACCTTTTGTTGATCCGAGGGTTGTGCCCAAACTCACCGCTTGTGCTTGCTTCTCCTTTTTAGAAGTCCAGCCCTCCATACTTCATAGCCCGCCTGTAAAGATTTATTTAACGTATTTAGGCTTGCCAAGTTTCCCCGGAGTTTCCCCAGAGGCCTGTTCCCCGCTGCCGGC
>NW_015278744.1:0-348 GCF_001447785.1 Gekko japonicus | reverse complement strand
AATCCAATCTCTTCTTCTTCTTCGTCTAGGCGCGTCGCCAGGGGGATGCTTTCGCATTCAGCAAGAAACTCTATGGTACCATAGAGATTTTTGCCTCAGTGCTAGAGTGTCCCCCGGGGCCGGCACGATGATGTCACCTCCAGTTGACATCATTGCGCCGGGCATGTTGGTGCGATCCTTGCACTTGGGGTGGGGGGTGGGGCTACCCCCACCGGCCAGATATGGGAGCTTTAGGAGCCCCTAAAGCAGGCAACCTCCCACCCCCTGTGTGGGAATGGCAAGCCTATTAGGAAGTTTTGGAGAGGAAACAAAATCACTGTAAGCAATAGGCCCGTCCCCTATAGGCCA
>NW_015278743.1:0-348 GCF_001447785.1 Gekko japonicus | reverse complement strand
ATGCTCAGAGGCAAGCAATATCTTCCCAACCTTCCTATCCTTCTGCTAGAGCAGCAATCTGTGGCACAGAACGAAAGCCCTACAAGGGCCCACGTTACAAAAGGGCTCACAGAGTACCACCCCCCAATAAATTACAAAGTGAAATCAAAGAGAATTTTATCTTGAAAGAGAAACAAAAGAGAATGAGAGGAATCGAGGGTTGTAAGCTAAAAAAAAGAGATTTTTGGGAAATCACCCCCCCCCCCAATAACTTTGCTGGTAGAGATTGCTCACAGTGGAATCTATTTTTGTATACATTTTGTTCTTGCATATATGTTGGTCTTACCAGGGCTTTTTTTGTAGAAAAAG
>NW_015278742.1:0-348 GCF_001447785.1 Gekko japonicus | reverse complement strand
GTAGCAGTTTAGAGGGTCAGACTAGGAGAGGGTCTATTCTCCAGCTACAAAACTCACTGCAGGTATCGTCAGTGCTGTTTCTGCCATGTGTTGTGAGAAAGAGAAGTGGGTGGGCTGAGCTGACCCACTGGTTCATCACAGGGCCATAGGGATGCCAGGCAGTCCTCCTGGGAGGAATCGGGAGGAAACACATTAGTGGTGTGGTGGTGTGTTGAAATCATTTCTGGTAAAAAAAACCCCACAGAAGTGGCACCTTTTGATGCTCTAGCATTTACAAAAAAACTCTGTGGTTTTATAGAGTTTTTATAAAAAGCTAGAGCATCCACAGGGGTCATTTTGTAGAAAAAG
>NW_015278741.1:0-348 GCF_001447785.1 Gekko japonicus | reverse complement strand
GAGTATCTAAGAAATAGTGTGAACCATCCAAATATCCACCAACGTGAGATGCTCACAGTAACTCACAAAGCTTCCTGATACTGAGTTGAGCCATTGATAGATCTAAGTTAGAACTTACTTCTCCAGCTGGAAATGGCTCTCAAGCTTGGAGTCAGAGATGAAAGTTTTTTCCAGACCTCCTCCCTTGACGTCCTTTTAATATACCAAGGCCAAATATGAGACTGTGCATGGGGCAGATTGTCCAGAAAAGTCCCAGTGGGCTGATGACCTGGAGGGGGGGGAGTCTCCCATATGAAGTGAGTGGTAGCCATACCACTGCTGTGTAAATATATAATGGTAACACAGTGA
>NW_015278740.1:0-348 GCF_001447785.1 Gekko japonicus | reverse complement strand
CCTAAACAACTCACCAGTTGTTAGCGGAAAGAAATGGGAATGGACTTGAGGTAGCATTCCATAGCAATCTCAGGTTTAAAACGTTTTCTAGAAGAAAAAAGGTTTTCTATGAACTGTAGAATATGAAACTCTCTCAAAAGCCTGTCAGATTGAGGAATAATGCAATGGGGGCTCTTGTTTCAGATAAAACATTATTGCAGCTGTCTATTTTAGGTTTTTAGCTTTGTTGCTGTTTATTTTTCCTTTATTCAGACTTTTCTCTTGACTTGAAGAAGAGGTATAGTCTAATGAATGCTGCCATATTCATTAATTTAACAGGAGCAGTAGATACCTAGGACTAGTCAAGTA
>NW_015278739.1:0-348 GCF_001447785.1 Gekko japonicus | reverse complement strand
GACTCCCATGAGCATTGTTGGAGGCAAGTGGAGGATCCCCATGAGCAGATGAAATCCTCACCCATGAAGGAATGGTAGTGGAGGAGGAGGAGCCTCTAGGGAGCAAAGCCGAGATTGACAGGCCTGGTTCATGGCTTTGTAGGGAATCCATCGGCCAATCAGAGACTCAGGAGGGCAGTGGAGGCCTTTGCACTGACCAATGAGCTGGTGTTCTGGTGGAAGGGCCTGGTCCGAGCTAGGCTGACCGGGCCACTGCTTTCACTGCCACTCCCTGCTGTTTAATCCCTTCTGCTTGCTCAGGGGGTGGAGGGTCCTTCCTTCTGCAGCTGTCTTCTTGTTCTATGGGTC
>NW_015278738.1:0-348 GCF_001447785.1 Gekko japonicus | reverse complement strand
AAAAAAAGCCCCACAAAATCATGACATTTAAGGTGGTTATTGAATTTGTCTGTCACAGTCTGTGTTTCTGGGAATTAACAGAAATTGATTATTATTAATTTAAACCACACACCAGAGTAAGACTAAAAATCAGGCTGGAGGGTGACTGAAGGAACAGTCCTCAGTGGGTGTCACCAAAATTAAAGAATGAACAGCCCTGACTGGGGGTAAAGGGAGTTGACAGGGAAAGACCCTGGGCACCTGGACAGAGAAGATCAACGGATAGTTTTGACTGGGCTCTTGAAATTACTGGCAGCCTGAAGTTGCAACTGGTAAGCCATGGGATGGATCTTGAAGCCATAAAGCCTG
>NW_015278737.1:0-348 GCF_001447785.1 Gekko japonicus | reverse complement strand
AGGTTTGCTACCTCTGAATATGCTGGTTCCCTTTAGCCACCATGTCTAATAGCCATTGATGGACATATCCTACATAAGTGTCTAACCATCTTTCAAAGCCATCCACGCTTGTGGTGATAGGTACTTCCATGCAGTGAATTCCACAATTTCTTTAGTTGGTGAATAATTATTTCCTTTTGTCTGTCCTGAAATGATTTCCAATCAACTTCCCAAGTACTAGTTTTATGGGAGAGGAAGAAAATGCTCTCTCTCCACTTTCTCCATTACATGTATTTGTATAAACCTCGGTTATGTCTCCCCCACCAACTCGTCTTTAGCTCAAGATGGTGGGTAGCTGTGTTTGTAGCA
>NW_015278736.1:0-348 GCF_001447785.1 Gekko japonicus | reverse complement strand
TTTGAGCAAGGGAAACCTTTACCTAACAGCCAATGAGGGGAGGAAAACCTGTGATGGTACCATTTCAGGATGAAGGGAGAGGCTCATGTGACTGAAAGCGCCCCCATACAAAGCCATTCCCCGCGTACAGAAAGCTAGCACATCAGTGAGAAAGCATCTGGCCTCCTTGACATGTTAGGTTTCTAGGTACAGGGATGATGCTGTGTGAGGGAATATTTCATCACACAAGCCCCAGCTGCGGACTGAAGTGCAAACCAGGTGGCCAGATGTGGCCCCCATAGCAGCAGATTTGTGAAGTTTAGATGGGACTTCACATGGGGAGGGGCTGAGGCTCGGTGGTGGAGCATC
>NW_015278735.1:0-348 GCF_001447785.1 Gekko japonicus | reverse complement strand
CATTGTTCTAGTAAATATTAAATCCCAGAAGGAAATTGTACATCCTAAGAAAATGTCTTATTATCTATATGAAATTTAGGAATCTATTTTATCTATTTACCTCCTCCTTTGGCTATTGTTTGTATTTATGGTGACATTCTAGGTCTTTTTTTACATGTGTGCATTTAATTTTACGTGTTCTTTGGCATCTAATTAGGGCTAAGCTAATGTTATTTTGATGCCCTTGTGAAATTAGTCCCTCCCTCAATATTTTACCATATTCTTAGCAGCATAACAAAAGCACATGGATTTACTTCATTACTATTTTCTCTCTTTTTAAAAAGAGTCCAATAATTTAATTACTGTAGA
>NW_015278734.1:0-348 GCF_001447785.1 Gekko japonicus | reverse complement strand
GTCAATGGCTGGTGTGAGGGAGGGAATGAAGATGGCATTTTAAACTTGTGAGATACAGACTTGGGGAGCACATCTGAGAGTTTCTTCTTCAACTGAAAAATAATATTGACTCATATGAGAGGAAGGTATAAGAAGATCGCTCAGTTCCTCCACCAGTGCTACCACAATGATCACAAACTTCCCCCTCCCTTTCCTGGAAAAGGTCATTCCTTTGGCTGTTTGTTGCTACTGCAACAGCAGGCACACCTCTGCTCTTATATGCGGATGATGTAGTCCTGCTTTCCCACACATGGATTGGCATGAAAAGACTCCTCTTGGGCTTCTGCAAATATTGTGAACTAAATAGGT
>NW_015278733.1:0-348 GCF_001447785.1 Gekko japonicus | reverse complement strand
CTTGCTATCGTATTTTATTGTTCTGTGGCTCTATGTAATATGTAATTTAAATCAGGATAATAAAGGGTTTAAATCTGAAAGAAAGAAAGAAAACCAACCACCAATAGGAATGAAGGAGGCAGGCGAGCAGATGTTATGGAGGAAAAATCTCAACCAGGTCAAGGGATAAGGTCATAGCAGATAACATTGGAAATTGAATCAGAGATGTTTCTGAGCTATTTAACCAATGCTTCTATCCTAAGGAACACTTTCCTGTAACTAAGCCTGGTTGAATAACGTGGGACTTACTTCGGAGTAGATCAGCTTAGAATTGCTCCCTAAATTATTACTGCTCCATGCACTAACAAG
>NW_015278732.1:0-348 GCF_001447785.1 Gekko japonicus | reverse complement strand
GTAATACTAGTTTTCTACATGGTATGAAAAAATGAGAAAATGGCCCTGGTTGAGATCAAAAGGTACTTGCAGCATTAAGTTTGTTGAGTCTAAGCTGGTCTAGATCTGGCCACAGCCCTGTCTGGGAGACTTCCTGAGAAAACTATGGATGCTGCTTTGAGTTCCAAGGAAGAAGAAATGTGTGACAAATAAACTGTCATGATTTGCCTCCCCCAGGCCCAGCACCAGCTTCGCCTAAGGTGGGGCAGCTGCCTGAACCCAGGGCTTCTCACACACCTTACCGCAGTCAACCTCCGCACTCACTTATTTGCTAGCATTTCACCATGCTCCCAGCTATACTCACTGCCC
>NW_015278731.1:0-348 GCF_001447785.1 Gekko japonicus | reverse complement strand
CTTCCAACTCTATGATTCTATGATTCCAGCTTAAGCTATTTGTGGATCAGAGTGAAGGAGGGGTTTTGAAAATTTCAGCATTCATAATGTAATTGCACAAATCAGGATCATGCCACTCACCTGGATTGCTTCCCTGATGGCACCCAGCTGACACAAAAAACATCTAACTTTGAGAAACACAGAAATAAAGAACAGCAGATTCCTGGGCAAGTGAAGGAATGGGCTGAAATCAATAGAGTGAGGTTTAATCAGGGTAAATGCAGAAATGGCTCTTTTGCGAAAGGAGAGATCGGTGTGTAGGTGTAACCTGGAAGAGGAAAGGCTTTGAAACTGAAAGTAACCAGGAAG
>NW_015278730.1:0-348 GCF_001447785.1 Gekko japonicus | reverse complement strand
TCAAGACTGGGAATGGCAACAAATGGGTGTCTCTATGGCAGGGAATGTATGTCAGCTGTCTCACAGAACCTTTGTCATGTCTTCTGCCACCTTGCTGTGACCCACCTGGGAACATACAGCAAGCTATCTGAATTCTCATATGTCTCCCCAAATGCATGCATCCCAAGAGTCCGAAAATAAGGCACTGTCACATTTGAAAGCTGGTAATGTTGCACAGTTGCAGATGGGGGAAGGAAGAAATCCACCATTCAAATCTTACCTGTGGCATGAATTAACTAGGTTATCTTAGGTAAAGCCTTGTTCCCATCCCAGCTGCCATATACAGATGAAGAAGAAGAAGAAGAAGAA
>NW_015278729.1:0-348 GCF_001447785.1 Gekko japonicus | reverse complement strand
TAGCTAATATGATATGCAGCATGTTTCATTAGATGCACAGAGATATTGTGCCTTTTCAGGTTCACTGTGATCAGAGGTAGGTGTACCCCTCCGTATCTGAGAACACAAAGCACACAATTTGGCCACCAAAGATCGATATCTTGCATAGGTGTAGAATCAGTGGCACATAGTAGTGCCCTTGCAGATCTATAGTGTGCACCACCAATCACAACCAGCGCCACCGCTCACCGCATCAAGTTGCTTTTTCTTTTAGCCAATGGGCTGTCCCCAGTGGGCAGATCCTATGAAAGTGATGCATTTCAGTTTTCAGTATCTCAATAGCCCTGTTCACATCTTACAGTGAACACA
>NW_015278728.1:0-348 GCF_001447785.1 Gekko japonicus | reverse complement strand
TTGGCGGCGGAGGTGAAATGGCGAAGCAGTGGCAACGGGAGTCGGCGGAGCGATCCCCGGTGGCCAGCGGAACATCGTGCGGCTGACGACGACGGAGGCGGAGACCAGGGAAGGTGTGCGATGACGTGTAACGCGGGCACGGCGGAGCCTAACAGACAGAGCCGAGGCCAACAGCAGACATGGGCTGTCCACCTGAACGGTCCCGCCAATGGAAAAAGTCTTCCTGAAAAAACACCAGAGACTGCCTGGAAGAAGCCGAAGCTAGAAACAACAGGCCCACCACCTGGGTGCCAATAGGCTGCCCCCGCCCTATATCATATGGCCCTAGTTAGGGATTAAGCGTTCTTA
>NW_015278727.1:0-348 GCF_001447785.1 Gekko japonicus | reverse complement strand
TTTTCCTGCTAGAGCACCAGATACTGCTGAGAGAATTTGCAAGAAAACACCTCACAGCCTCGACAGAAGCTGCTTGAATATCCTTTTCGTCACTGGGGGGGTGGGGGCTCATACGGAACTTCGGTGTATTGTTCGCAGATTGTTTAAATTACTCTTATCCCACTTTTCTCCGACTGGGCACACGGCAGCTGATCTTATTAAGCCAGACATACTGCAGACTTAACATCTGTGGTTAAGCTGAAGAAGGGGATCATGTGGCTATTTAATTGTCTATGTTTATGTGATCAATATTTTTTTTTCTTCTTGACACTTGCCAGCAGTGGTAAAATCCTGAAACTCCGTTCTGTT
>NW_015278726.1:0-348 GCF_001447785.1 Gekko japonicus | reverse complement strand
GAACTGCTGGGGTTTGTGCCTTTAATATAAGAAGCCTTTTATTTTTAATGCTGCCAATGAAATTAGTCATGACGTTAAGAACTCTAAGCTTCTTCTCGGCAGAGAGACAACAGGTGGGCAAATTCTGCGCCATGTCCGACCGTCCTTCTGCATTTCGGAGCAGCGAGAAAACACGGACGGCAAGAGAAATGCGGTCGCCGGGAGGAATGGAACTTTTCCCGTCTCTCTCCTCTTTCAGAAAGAGCCGTTTGGAGGCCTCTGAGCAGCCTTCAAACCCTTCCGCCCACTTGTTGGATTTTTCTAAATGCTTGTCTTTTGTTATATAAAGGTAAAGGTAAAGGTCTCCCT
>NW_015278725.1:0-348 GCF_001447785.1 Gekko japonicus | reverse complement strand
CCTGCACACAAAGGCAAAGGCAAGCAACAGTTCTGGGAATCAAGAGCCACAAGTATACTGATCAACACTGTCCTTTAAATTATTAACTTTAACTCAGAACTCCATGGGGGGAGGGCTGAGCTAGCGCAAGTGAGGCTGACAAAGACTTCTCAGCCATCTTATTTTTACTCTGGTCAGCTCCACCCTGGCTTAGTGTCTGGGATGGATTCCCCTATTGCTCTTGGCTCCATGCAGCTTATCCATTTAGGTGTGTTGACAGGGCAGTCCACATCACCCTTCCCTAAGTCACTAAGCGTTGATCAGCTGGGGTGGACTTAGATTGTTTCTTGTCCCAAATCCCATATGAAG
>NW_015278724.1:0-348 GCF_001447785.1 Gekko japonicus | reverse complement strand
CGCTTGGCCTTCCCTATGGTCCAACTCTCCACCTTTACAATACCTTTTTTGATGTACAGTGATGAAAACTGAATACAGTGTTCCAAAGGAGGCCACACTGTATATCTAGACAGCAGCATTACAATACATACTTGCAGTCTCTTTCCTGATAATCCCCAGCATAGTTTGCCTCTTTCACTGTTGTCACACACTGAGTTGACATTTTCATAGAGCTATCCACGACAAACCCAAGATCTCTTTTTCTTTCCTTCTAGTTGCGGCCATTTCAGACTCTATCACGTAAGATTTTTTTTGTTCTAGTGTATATCACCTTATGCTTATCTGCACTGAACTTCAGTTGTCATGTTA
>NW_015278723.1:0-348 GCF_001447785.1 Gekko japonicus | reverse complement strand
ATTCTTTGGATAATTAAGCACCATTTCCTGAAACTGCCATTGATAATATTATGTAAATTTATATTTAATCGAGTTAAGGTGTTTTATAATTTGATTGCTATAGATTAAAGCTGTGTGCATATGAATTGGCTGAAAACTAATTTTCATTTGGACGTTCTAAATACAGCTAGACTTCAGCTAGAAAATACGAAACATATCAACTTTTTATATTGTATGGATGAATTACAGTTAATCTATTTCCGTTCCCTTTGTATTTCTCAGCTTATCCAGTATGCTTTTCCTATTAATTTAGCAAACATAGAAGTTTTACAATGCATACTTTGAACAAATTGTAAGAAATCATTCTGG
>NW_015278722.1:0-348 GCF_001447785.1 Gekko japonicus | reverse complement strand
GGGCTATGCCGTGCCGCCTTCCCTCCCCACTCTTTTATCAGGACGAACTAAACTTTTGAGTTCACTCAAACTTTTCTGCAGGCTAGCTTGTTTCTCAAAGGAAGGGGAAGAGAAAAGGCATCCCAGGGTACAGTGGGGAAAGCCCCACCGCTGGTCATTTGTTTGTAAGTGACTGAAGGTGGTACACAGGAAGGGCTGAGAAGACTCAGTCAGGTCACCGTGCGAGACGCAAAATGCATTCACCAAGTTTCAAGGGTGCAGGATTTATGCGTTCCATGTATTTGCTCCATTTATACCCTGCCTTACTCTCCAAGGGACGCCCAAAGCCGCTTACATCATTCTCCTTTC
>NW_015278721.1:0-348 GCF_001447785.1 Gekko japonicus | reverse complement strand
GAGAAGTAAGCCCCATGTTATTCAGTAGGGCTTACTACCAGAGGAGTTCAGACTGCAGCCTAAATCAATGATTCTTTTGTATTGAAATCATGTAGATGTCCCTTGGCTACTCCCTTCCAAAGTCTTATACAGATCAACTGTAAAAGCAAACAAACAAAAACCTGTCTAACTATCCAAACAGCTCTAGAACTTTCAAACTTTCTACCAATCATGGTTGGAGTACCCTGCCTTTCACAGACAAGCCAAGTAATAAGAAGCCATCATTAACATAAAGAGAGAGCTATCTGCATGTTCACAGTTCTGTGAGCTTCTTTCCAGTCTACTAGCAGCCTTTATTCCTCCCATTTC
>NW_015278720.1:0-348 GCF_001447785.1 Gekko japonicus | reverse complement strand
CAAAGCCCTGGCTTACCAAGTGCCCACATCCAGGAGGTGCTGGATCCAGTGCTTACATTCCCATCGCATCCAGTGCTTATATCCCAGTGCTGATATTTGTGGTAGGAAAAAAGGGGGAGGAAATGGCGCCTGACCCAGACGTGACGTAACTTTTGTACTGTGCTCTAGGAATCCCCTTGATCTCTATTGTTTACCATAGAGATTCAGGGAGATTCCTAGAGCGTCATCCGAAGTGATGCCACTTCTGGGTCAGATGCAATCCTTCTTGAGCCCTGCCTCAGAAATGCCCCAGGGGTTACGGGCAGATATCTGGCAACTCGAGGAAAGCCTATGCTCTCCTGCTAAGTT
>NW_015278719.1:0-348 GCF_001447785.1 Gekko japonicus | reverse complement strand
TCTGGGTGTGGAGGTTCCCTTTAGTCACCCAGGCTAGTAGCCAGTGATGGCCCTGTTCTCAATGAAGGCTTTGCAGTCTGTGCCTCAGTCCAGAGTTTCTCATGCTCTCGATACTGTGTGCGTACGCAGCTCTAGCATACGCACCTTCCCCCGTTCTTCAGAGGAATGTGCATGCGGTTCTGCTTCCTCGTCAGAATGAGTGGGGCAGCCCTCAAGGGTAGGGGAAATGTTCTACATGCATCAGAGCTCCAAGCTTGTATAGATCTGTTGGATTGGGTCATTAGGTTAAGGAATGGGTGTGTTATGAATTTTACGCACACACAGAAGCATGCATGAGATCGGTATGGT
>NW_015278718.1:0-348 GCF_001447785.1 Gekko japonicus | reverse complement strand
TCTCAAAACCTCATACCCCGAAAATCTTGTTTCTCTTTAAAGTACCACTAGGCTTGAAATTAATTAAATATGTCAGTTATTTCTATTTTTATGGAAAACCCCACATCACTGTCCAAACTCAATAGTTCTAGAAGATAAAGGGCTCCAGTTTTAACTTAATTTCCTGAAAGTAATTATTAGATTGTTAATGGCAGTAGAGGCCAAATGGCAGCTGCTGGACACATTGCCTTGACCGCTGATATTTTTTGCAGTAGAAGCTAAAGTCAACTTGGGAAAGAATCTCTGGTGAAGGAGACTCCCTGCCCTTCCAAACTCATGGCGGTTCCAAAACCAGTGGAAACTGGAGGG
>NW_015278717.1:0-348 GCF_001447785.1 Gekko japonicus | reverse complement strand
ACATAGGGCTACCATTGAAGACTGTTTGGAAATGTGCAAGTTTCTCAATAGAGCCAGGGGACAGTGTGCAGATTTGAGAACAGCAGGGAGTGAAGTTAAAACTGCTTCTCCCTGCCTGCTTTGGGCACAAACAGAAAGCTGCTGTAGTGTGCATGGGAGGCACAAAAGTCTCAGTGCACATGTGATAGAAAGCCCTTGTGCTGTTCCCTAACAAACACTTTGTAATGTGTAGCTGGAGCCTCAGCCCTCCTGAACTCATGTCTTTGTCAAGCATACTAGCATTGCTTGGCAGTTCCTTTACCCAGGGGTGCAGCCAGACAATTTTGGTTGGTGGGGCACTGGGAAATC
>NW_015278716.1:0-348 GCF_001447785.1 Gekko japonicus | reverse complement strand
CTCAGCCCCACCCACCTCACAAGGGGCCTATTGTGTCAGCTGCTCTGGGACTCCCTAGGGTGGAGGGAAGAGGGGTATAAAAAAACCTCTTCTGCTGCTGCTGCTGCTGCTGGGCTTTGTCCTGCCTCTGTGACTCTGCTGAACTCCCTCGCAATGCCATCTAAGTCAGCAGCTATTGCTGCCTTCCATGGCAGTCAGTTCCGCCGGTCGATTATGCGTCGCACAACAGAGTCCTTTCCTCTGTGGTCCTGAGTCTGCCACTCATCCGTCACCTTGTTGGCGCTCTAGTTTTGGTGTCGTGGGTGTACGGAAAAGTTCTCCCCTTTCCACCACACGATGCACACGCTT
>NW_015278715.1:0-348 GCF_001447785.1 Gekko japonicus | reverse complement strand
TTCAGGATCAAACAGAAGAAATGATTAATAGCAGGCCTTTTACAGACTCCCGGGGCCAGCCCACAACATCACATAGCCTTACCATAACACTACTGAAGGATCCCTGTTAACTAGGACAGTACTATAGGAGGCTTATGTGAAGCACGAAGCAGCACTGGCTTGATACATGAAAAGTTAGCAACAGCCTCCAGGAAGAAACATCCAGGAAGGATACTTCCACTGCCCTATGATAGTCAATTAGCATGAGCAGTGTAAAGTACAATAGGCTTGAACTGGCAAGTAGGGATGTGCAACATGGAAAAATATTGGTATTTTTTTGTTCCGGACATCAGGGAGCCAAAAAATGTC
>NW_015278714.1:0-348 GCF_001447785.1 Gekko japonicus | reverse complement strand
ATCTGATGTGATCAGACTAGCCTGGGCTACCCTGGTCAGAGCATCTGGCTAGTTGGTATAAACCAAGACAAGAGAGGCTGGGCATAAAGGTGAGCCATGTACTCCTCCAAGGAATTTTCCTACATCCTTGGGCCACAGTAACAAAACATTATATAAAGAAAGAACATTGGTCAGGCTGTATTCCAGTAACATTCTGAAACAGAACACATTTATATAAGTAAATATAACTCCACAATTAAATAAGGAAGGAAAGTTTAGACTCTGGTGTGTCTGAAATGGTTTGAAACAAGGTGGGAGCATTTTGCAATGAATCAATCTTATGTAGGGATGGGCATGAACCAGCTCATG
>NW_015278713.1:0-348 GCF_001447785.1 Gekko japonicus | reverse complement strand
GAGATTCTTGAGGCCTTGTTTTTACGCTGCACTGCACAGATTTATACAGAGATGGATCTCCACCTTTCAGAAAGCTTATTTTGGAGTAAGGCTCAGTCAGTCTCACTGCCAGCTCCCCCCTCCCGGTCACCTTTTATTGAACATATCTTTGCTGGCTGTTAATTATAAAGGGAACAGTTACATGGAGCTTCAAGCACAAGCCAAGTACAGCAGGGGTGTTTGCAGTACAGATATTTGTGTGCCCTTGGCCTGGCAGTTTTGGAGCCTCAAAAGACAAGATCTTCTTTCATTGCAAATAATGGAGGGGAGGCAATTAAAACTGGCTGTAAAACGGTCTTAACTTGATAT
>NW_015278712.1:0-348 GCF_001447785.1 Gekko japonicus | reverse complement strand
GGTGATCCCCATGCCTGGAAATATTTCAGCTCTCACTAGTCCCTCTTCAGTTTGCATTTGGTCCACCCTCCAGATGGAAGCAGTTGTGGACTCGGAGTGGTCCACACAGCCCACACTGCAGGATTTGTATTGAGGGGAGCAGTGGCAAAAATTGTCTCCAGACCATGTGGGGAACTGTCATTCAGGTGTGTTACCAGGAAACAGATAGACTGCAAATAAGATCCAGATCCTAGCCGGCTGAGCTCTGTTACAGTAGGATCCTAGGGTGGTGTGTGACATCCTGAAAGATAACAACATAATTATAAAACGTTTCTAACTTAAACTAATGATGGCAGCTGCAATACTCTA
>NW_015278711.1:0-348 GCF_001447785.1 Gekko japonicus | reverse complement strand
AGTGATTACCCTGTGCCAATCAATACACTAGGTTTTTACATGTGGGTATCTTATCACATGTTGTGCCTGTGTATACATTTTCATAATCTCAAAGGATGAACAGGCACACATAGTGAGTGGGGAGTTCTTTTCCCCCACCCCCCATCAAGAATGATACCAGGGAGTGTGCTGCCCAATTTAAGCACAGAAACTTTGTTCATGAAGGAGGAAGGATTGGGGAGGGATCCAGATTAAATTCTCTGCTCATGCTAGAAAGTTCCGTTAGTGGAACCGAATGTTCCTGTGTCTCCCCCGTCCGTTACAGCCCACTGATCTCCTGGTGGGCAGAGGACCCTCAAAAACAGCTTG
>NW_015278710.1:0-348 GCF_001447785.1 Gekko japonicus | reverse complement strand
TTCAGATCGCATACATCTTTCACCTTTTAGAGAATAATAAGAGAATAATGTCTTGTCTTCAGCCATTTAGTGAATTCATGTCAGAGGGGAGAATTGAACCAGGGACTTCCTGTTTCACAGGGCAATCTGTTACAGCGCAGTCCTAAACAGAGCCACGCCCTTCTAAACTCATTGGCGTGGTTAGGTTGTAACTCTGTTTGGGATTGCACTGTGAGTCACCAAAGCCCCACTAGCTGTTGACAAGTAAAAAAAATCCATCTGCCAATACTATCCAAATCACATGGGCTGGATCTTTGCACATGTGGAATGGGACTTTCCCACCTGCCCCTTTCCACACAGCCTGCTCTG
>NW_015278709.1:0-348 GCF_001447785.1 Gekko japonicus | reverse complement strand
GTTGAATTTTGAGATATATTGTTTCCTCCGCATTTGTGTATTTTTATAAGTTGGCACTTGTAATTTCTTCTTCCATTAAAAAGAAAAAAAGAAAGCGAAAATAATCGGGGTGGATTCCTACCTCTCCAATGTGTTGAGAAATCTGCTTACCTGTTTGCTGCAAACAAGAATTCCGTGGAGCCCCCGTCTTCATCTCTTTGAGAGCCATCTCATTATTTCCCAGCTTTCATCCTGGCTCATTTTCAGTGTTACGAGCGAAGGCATGATTTGTGCAGCTGCAAGATTACAGTGTTTGGGCGCCCAGAATCATCACTAACTGCTGCAAACACCGGTTGCAGTTGGAGGAAT
>NW_015278708.1:0-348 GCF_001447785.1 Gekko japonicus | reverse complement strand
GGCTCCGGAGGGAGGAGGGCGCTCTTCTCAGACGGCACTCTTTTCCGACGGCGGCCCTGCCGCCGTGGGGCGCCATGGGGCACATTGACATAGCAGTTACTGTCCCCAGGAGCACCAGCGGCAGACTGATTGGAGCAGAGGTGATCCGGGCGCCGAACCAGCACCCTGGCTCTTGAGGCCGCACCGCCTTGCCCACGTGGAAGGCCACTGCGGCGGAGCCAAGGCATGGGTGGTTCTGCGAGCATGCAGCTCCGAGGGGCCCCGGAAGTGCGTCGGAGCTGAGCTCGCGTCCGCAGACATCCACGCGGGTGGGGGGATTGGAGGGTCAGGTGCCACCCCTCCACCTCT
>NW_015278707.1:0-349 GCF_001447785.1 Gekko japonicus | reverse complement strand
CATGTTTGACACCCCTGCTCTAGCTCTTTAGCGTATTCAGGGTGCACCACAAGGAGGCGAACTTATAATTGCACCCCAGTTGCAAACAATTGACATCCCCAATGTTCCTATGTCACCTGGAGGTGACAGGCACAGCTGTCTTCCCTCCCCTCTCCAGGAGCGTCCCAGTAAGTCCCCCGCTGGCTTGCTTTTTGGACCTGACAACCCTAATCATCAGCACTAGGATACACTAGTCAAGCAAAGAGGGGAGAGGAAACTGGAACTAGATCTAGACAAGAATGAGGTGGTGCTGTTCGGTGAAGCTGAGAGTTATTGAGGTGTTTCCAACTCTAACATTCTATGATTCTAT
>NW_015278706.1:0-348 GCF_001447785.1 Gekko japonicus | reverse complement strand
GTCCCTAACTTGGTGATGTTCTTCCTCTTTTCTCATATAAGTGAATGGTTGCCATTCACTACTATAGGGTACCAATGAAAACCATTGCAAGGGTAAAAGCATCTCTTCAAATCTGCTGTGGAGAGGGATGCTTCAGATGGGTACAATTGCTTCTGTGCACTGAGCCCACTGAAATGCACAGCAACTTCTGGAAGTCCTTACAGTATACAAAACATCCCTCTATGCACACCCCATCCATCATAATGACGGGCAATTTACTAGTTAATAATAAACAGCAAATGTATGCAGCAGCTGACACACCTGTCAAGATAATCAGCAAACACAGTATGCTCACACACACACACACAC
>NW_015278705.1:0-348 GCF_001447785.1 Gekko japonicus | reverse complement strand
CAGAACAGGCATCGACATGGGATGTGAAATGTCACATTATGGTGTTAACAGCAGACCCTGGCCAGCTCTGAACCTTGGTTGCTCCCAAACAAACAACTGCCTACAGAAGAACACAGAGTCGCTGAAAGGGATCCATTCTAGGAAGGCACTGAATGTATGAAGTGCCACCTTCGTGTGGGGTCTATACACAGACATGACTGCAAGAGTTTGGACAACCAGAGCAGATTTCCTTTTTCTTCCAATCTGACAGAGCCACATTAACCACAGCACACTCCAATCTTCCTACAATGCTTTATACAGTCCACTGCAGTGACATGAACTTGCCAGCAGCCCTGCAAATGTACCCCC
>NW_015278704.1:0-348 GCF_001447785.1 Gekko japonicus | reverse complement strand
GAAAATGAGTTGTCTACACAATGGGACTTGCGCCAGACCACCCCACCCTTATTAGTTGATCTCAAAACTCCAGTTATAGTAAAGGCCTTGCTGTTGAAAGAGGTTGACATACATTTGAAACGTGGAGAAACATGATCCGTGGCCTTGTCCATAGGATACTGTTGGTCAGGGGACCATGTTGTCAGGCAATTAGGAAGAGTCCAAAGTCAAGCCAAAGGCCATGTCGCGAGAACTTCAGAGACAGGGAGAAAGTCTACAGCAGGAGCCCCCAGTGTGGTTCCCATGGGCACCATGGCACCTACCAGTACCTTTTCTGGAGCCTATTGGGTATAGTAAATAAGAAGCTGG
>NW_015278703.1:0-348 GCF_001447785.1 Gekko japonicus | reverse complement strand
TTAGGGGAACCTAAGCCACTGGTCAGAACTCACACACCCTTTGGTCCTCTGTACACAAACGTTCAGGCTGTCGACAGCAGCAACACACAAAGCAGGGCTTATGATCGGTCTGCCAAGAGTCCAGATCCCAACTGACCACAAAAGCCTTCCCTGAGTTAGGTCACCGTGATGAGCCCCAATTCGGACATGCATCAGAGGGCTCTCAGCACTCTGAACCCCCCAAAATTGTGAGAACTTGTCTTGCGCGGGGCTCCCGTCAGCACTTCTGTCTGCACACGGACCAAGCTGTCTCCCCTAAGTTTTTATTGGCAACTACCTCTTCCACGGAGCTGCGGTGGCTCAAGTGGT
>NW_015278702.1:0-348 GCF_001447785.1 Gekko japonicus | reverse complement strand
GATGACCTTCCTGGAACTTCTTCAGTTTAGATAGAGTTTCCTGCAGAAAGGGAATTTGTACTGAATTTGGAGCATATATTGATGCCAACGACCACATGGTACCACTCATGTAGCCCTTGATGAAAATGTAATGACCCATTGGGTCTATTTCTTTCTCCTTAAAGACAAAGTTTAGATGTTTTGCCAGAATTACGGCCACTCCCCTAGCCTTCGGGGATCCTGGAGCCAAGTACTGTTGAAGGTACCTCTGAGATGTCAAAATTGGGTGTACTGCTGAACGAAGATGTGTTTCTTGAAGAAACAGAACGTCGGGATCTGTGTGTCTTATGTATTGTGCTACTCTCTTTT
>NW_015278701.1:0-348 GCF_001447785.1 Gekko japonicus | reverse complement strand
CACCATAAATCAGCTGTGACGTGACAGCAATATATAATGTTTCTCTGCAGAGCCCAGGGTCTGGGACTGTGTACAAAACATGGTGTTCCTAGCTAAGTTGAATACTACTCATCAAGGTGGCACGCTACACTGGCCCTCTGACATTTCATCCAGCAGTGGAGTTGCCTGAACAAAGTTGGTGTCACTTCCCCAATATTTCTAAGATCTTAATACGTCTAGCTGCATGACTGAGAATTGTTTTCTGTCTTGGCCAGAGCACTTCCTATTCTGAATCTGAGGATTTTCTGGCATGTAAGAAAGTCAGATTCTTCCCACTAGTGGTGTGTCAGGATCCACAGCCAAACAACG
>NW_015278700.1:0-348 GCF_001447785.1 Gekko japonicus | reverse complement strand
CTCTTGCTGGCCTGGATTCCAGTAAGTCTACCATTGGTCCTCAAGCGCTTAAGCTTTCTGTAGATATCTTGAAATGTTCAGAGTCAAGATGCTCCAAATGGTCTATCGAGTGAAAGAACGAACATGACGCCCTCTTCCACTGCCTCCACTAATGAATTTTCCTCTTGAGCCACTGCTACTGCCACTATTCGCGCTTGCCCAAGATGGCCCAATTCCTCCACGGCCTCTTGAAGCACGATCACGAGGACTTGGCCGATAGGCTTAAAATGAGAAAAAAGGTAATCAATAACAGTGCATTGGTGGTTTCTATCAGACTCTAAATGAGGGCAAATATGTATATTACAATAT
>NW_015278699.1:0-348 GCF_001447785.1 Gekko japonicus | reverse complement strand
CACCAAATGTATAGTGATCAACTATACATTTTCACCGTGACCCAAATAGCACCCATTCAGGGCTGTTTCAGATTGAGAAGATGGTGCAGGGAGACAGTCTAAGCCCATGATTTGCAGTCCTGATTCAGATTCAGAAGCATGCCTGGAAAGTGTGGAACTTCATTACACACCTCTCCACAGCTGCAGGTCAAATACAATGTATAGACAGGCCCTTAGAAACATTGTATGAACTTGATGACTCATGTCTTGATTCTGGCATAGTGGGTTCCACACACAGGGTCACATGCCAGAATTGTCCCCAAGAGGACAATGGATGCTGAGATACAAAGTAGATACTCCACAATTGCT
>NW_015278698.1:0-348 GCF_001447785.1 Gekko japonicus | reverse complement strand
GTGAGTAGCTGGGGGAGAAAGGACTGAGCGGACAGTTGGGTGTGGTGATCTCAGGACAGGCAGAAAGTGGAGATGCAGCCAGGTGAGGGTGGGCAAGCTGAGCCAGAGCAGCAAGAGGGAAGAGGGGCAGAAGGTGGCATTTCTTCTCCCTTGCTAGTCCTTGTGGATCCTTCTCTTGTACAGATACAAGAAAGTTAACAACTCTTTTTAGTACTCTCTCCTAGTTTTTCAGCCAGAGAAGATGCAAGACATTTAGAGTGGCACAAAACTATAGGTTTACTGGAAGTATTGTTTTGAAGGGCTGTTTGAACGCTTTTATGGTAATGCAAACAAACACTCCTTGTTTAC
>NW_015278697.1:0-348 GCF_001447785.1 Gekko japonicus | reverse complement strand
TGGTGGGGGACCCCTGCCTCCACCAGAGGATCTGGCAACACTACCTACTGCTATTGGGTTAATTCCTCAGAGATATTCTGGGAATTCCTAAATGAGTAACAGCCACTGAACACAGGAACCATGAATGCAACTTGTATGTAATCAGTGGAGTATCAGGGACTATTTTAAGTCTGCCTGGTGATATTCCATGAGGAAAATGTTTGTGGCTCAAATTATAAGTATTCACAGAGTACAAATTATACACTAATTTCAAGACCATTGCACTATATTATGCATGCACGCATGCAATAGTTTCATCATGTGTCAATGTGCACACCTACATAAACACAAAAAATGCCTATCACAATC
>NW_015278696.1:0-348 GCF_001447785.1 Gekko japonicus | reverse complement strand
AACTTTTTAGACTTCTGATTCTTGCAGCTTGTCTGTTTGAGTGTAGAAAGAATGCTCAGGCAGACCAGAGATGCATTTTAAATTTATGCTGGTGGACTAGGGCATATAGCTTGTTCTTGTTGACCCATAATTAGGTGAGCAGAGTGTGGAAGCAATGCACAGTTTGTGCACGTGTGTAACGCGGTGTGACTTCCCTTGGACTGAAAGGAAAGGGTGGATCATGAGAGCTCCAAAAGGGCTGTCTGTTGCCGACTTCTTAAGAAGAAAATAAACAGAAATGTTTCCAAGCCAGGTATCGAAGCTTTCCCCCAAAGGCTTAGGAGGTATGGTGGTAGGTGGATTTTGAAC
>NW_015278695.1:0-348 GCF_001447785.1 Gekko japonicus | reverse complement strand
AATATAGAACAAAAACAAAATATAACCTTGAAAACTAGGGAGCTGCAATTTTTGGGGTATATTACCTCATATACCCACACTAAACCTCCAGAACTTTAATTCCGTATCTATCAAACAACGACCTTTTGGGGCTAGGATATACAACCAAAATTATAAAGTATTACTTCATACAATTCCGAACTAAAGCATGCACAAAATACTATTAGACCATAACTAACTGGTCATCATTAAGACCATAAGTTACTCACGAATAACCATACAAACTGTCCATCCGCAATAAGTTCTTTGGAAAGAGAAAAGTTCAAGTATTCAGTAGACCGTTTATTTCCTCCTCGGAAAGCTGTATCT
>NW_015278694.1:0-348 GCF_001447785.1 Gekko japonicus | reverse complement strand
ATGCCTTAAACACAGCAAAACCAATAATCATATGCCAGTTGTACTGGCTATGTTTTTCATATTAAGAGCTACCCGACCAAATAAAGATGGAGTATTGAGAGGAAGGGTCTGTCAGGAGAGCTCCTTAAGCACAATTTCCTGGATCCTTTTATTTTATCCTTAATTCATCTCAGCCTTTTACAAATATAGCATTCTGTGAAAGCCAGACAGGTATCTGTCCCAACAGTATGATGTACGTTTTACATGCATGGAAGAATAATGGTCACTTCACAACCACAACATTCTTACATGGAAGGATGGCACCAATGGATTGTTCACTCTCTGTGTACGGCTGAAAAACCATGGTAT
>NW_015278693.1:0-348 GCF_001447785.1 Gekko japonicus | reverse complement strand
CTTCTTCTTTATGTTGTCCACATAAGTTTCTCACTGCAGCCGCTTTCACGGCTGGTGTTCCTGATCAGCTGGATTCGTTCTGTTACCATTTATATGCAATTGACATAAAAATGGACATCAGACTTAATGCTATGGAATTTTGCTGCACAGCCAGGGATAAAGACGACAGCAATTTCTCCCCAAGTGAGGATGTCAGAAACTGTGATTTTCCAATCAAACACCTATTTTGTGGCACTCAGTGGCATCTCTATATGCCACGCCTAACCAGGAGAGCAAATCCAAGCGCTTGACGGGGGCATGAAGAAACAAGGAGGAGGAGGAGGATAAGGAGATTGGGTTTATACCCTG
>NW_015278692.1:0-348 GCF_001447785.1 Gekko japonicus | reverse complement strand
AACTATTTTGGAGTGAATAGCTTGGGGGGAGAAATATTGCCATCATTGTGTTCATATTGTCCAAAATGACTCTGTTCTTTTTGTTGCCCGTCATTGTAGGCTTTTATGGTGCTTTGTGATTTTCTGATGATCGTGAGTCATCAAGATACAAGTGATGATGGAACTCTTGGGCTACTGGAATATCTTCCCAGTGAGACTCTTCAGTCCAAAATGCTCCTGTTCATTCAGGATCACATTTTCACAGAGGAAGAAGACAAGGCCAAAGGTCAGCAATGTTTTCCAACAGGAAAGTAGCTATGCTTTGCTGCTGATGGCTGTTCTCTGCAGTTTATAACACTGATCCCCCCC
>NW_015278691.1:0-348 GCF_001447785.1 Gekko japonicus | reverse complement strand
TCCTCTGGCAGCCAATTCCAAATTTTAATCATTCACTGAGTCAGGGTGACCAAGGCCATTTCCGTCCGAGACCCAGGCCTGCATCCAGACCGAAGGGGTCCAGACAATTCATCTCCTCGACGACGGCTTGAACCTGCACGGCCACCACCCATGCGAGCCCCCTGCCTCGAGAAGGAACAGTGCCCACTGGGCCACCTGCTTCAGGAGGGGCCTCACAGCCACGTCTTTCAAAGCGCCTCCTCCTGACCACATGCAAAGCCCTCTGAGCCCCTGAACTGGCCTCCCGCCTCTGCTGCAGAACTGGAAGGGCCAGACATATACACCTGAAGCAGAGCATGGAGGGGGGGG
>NW_015278690.1:0-348 GCF_001447785.1 Gekko japonicus | reverse complement strand
ATCAAAGGCCTCTTCCCTTCCCTTGGCTTTTTCCTGTCGCAAGTAATGCCCGCTGTGGTCGGTGGTGCTGGTTTCCAGGCAACGGCCTAAAAGGAGGCTTATTTATTATTTATGGAGTGCATTTTTGGGCTGTCTGTGCCCTCCAGAGAGCTCAGGGTCACCTCTTTGGTGCTCCCCCCCCCCCATTCTCTCCACAACCTTGTGAAATGCGTCAGGCTGAGAGTATGAGTGGCCTGAAGCTTACCCAGTAACTTTTGTCGTAAGTGGGTGTTGGAACATGTGTTGCCCTGGTCCAAACCTGACACTAACCACTACACCCTGGCTGTCTCAGGGACACTTAAAAAAAAA
>NW_015278689.1:0-348 GCF_001447785.1 Gekko japonicus | reverse complement strand
CACCTGAATCTATCTTCATGAGAGTCTAATGGTGCTCCTGAAATGTGACATAGGTATGAAATAATTCCTCCCAATGTGGAGACTGTCACAAGTCAGGAGTGTTTTCTTAGCCCGGCAGTAAAGATGATGTACTAGTAGCAGATGCTGGATGTACAAAATAGAGTCAAGACTTCATAATTGGCTCAATATTTACATCTGTACTCCAAGACTAGGGAAGCATAACAGCTGGGCTTATAAAATTCTATATTACAGCATCCTTTACTTGCTATATCACCCATGCTGTCTCAGGAACTCAGAAATTGCTGAACGATGATGATTGTTTGAAATCCAAGTATTAAACATTGTACT
>NW_015278688.1:0-348 GCF_001447785.1 Gekko japonicus | reverse complement strand
TGCCCCAACAAATAGAAAAGGTGGTCAGACAGTCATGACGACAGTAGTGTGATAGTAGTGAGGAATACAATCTGAATCTGGTGTGAAAGGGAAAATGCAGTTAACAAGGGTAAGAAACTGGATTACTCTGTGCTATGTGGAATCTCTTTTATATACACTGGGGAGAACCATATATATATGGTTCTCCCCAGTGTATATAAAAGAGATTCCACATAGCACAGAGTAATCCAGTTTCTTACCCTTGTTAACTGCATTTTCCCTTTCACACCAGATTCAGATTGTATTCCTCACTACTATCACACTACTGTCGTCATGACTGTCTGACCACCTTTTCTATTTGTTGGGGCA
>NW_015278687.1:0-348 GCF_001447785.1 Gekko japonicus | reverse complement strand
ATCCAAACAATCCACTTCATTCAGGAATTTCTGAAGTTGGTCAGCCCCACTCATTCAATCACCTTGCTCAATTTTATTACTGAAATATCTGTTGACCGTATAATAAATGTTGTTGTTTTACTTGATCCATCTTCTGTAGCAATTATGATGTTACAAAGTTGGTTATGGAAGTAAATAACCTAAACAGACCATTGGCTTCATGTCCTTTCTTTTACCTTCTTAGGTTGTCTGTTTAGGCAGAAATCTGTGCATGCTATTTTATCTTCATTCTGTAATTTCCCTATCCTGAATCAAAACATTTGTTGAACTTTATCGGACACATGAAATTACCTCATACTGAATCAGACC
>NW_015278686.1:0-348 GCF_001447785.1 Gekko japonicus | reverse complement strand
GACACTCCACCCAAAACTGGACCAGCAGAAATCTGAAAAGGTGATAACACTCTGGTGTGTCAGGAAATGCAGGTGTTTGCTCAATTTGCAGCCTCGCCGAGGGAGCATCGCACAGACTTCCACCCCTTGCTTATATATTCTCTTTACCCTTGTTAAAAAAAATGTCTTCAATACATAGTATAGTTTGACTGCTCTTCAGCAGGGCAGTACTACAAGACACCTGTTAGTGTACCACATCAGCATCAATAAAGGAATTGCAGCAGATAATGCCAATGCGGCAACAGTTCACGCATTATGTTTCCCCATGTGATCATGTAAGCAGGAATAGTCGAGAAAGATTATAGGCCG
>NW_015278685.1:0-348 GCF_001447785.1 Gekko japonicus | reverse complement strand
TTGGATAAATGATTAGGGACTGTGGACTCCATGGCTGCGTCTAGCTTCTTGTAAGTATTTGTGTGATTTCTGTGCCCCTTAGTGTGCCGTGGCCGTACTTATGCTACGCTTCACTTCTTCCAGGTGGTTCCGGACTTCTAAAACCCTAACACATGGCTTATTGAATGCCCCGTTCTGTTGACTGCACTGGCTCCCTATGCGTAGTCCACCTTGATGCCCTGTGAGGAAGGTGGACCATAAATAACGTCAATGAGTAAACAAAGACCCTGCACGTGCATCCAAATGGATACCTTGAACAGAGCCATGTGTGGCACTCACGGATGCATCCCCTTTCCGCCTGCCTGAGTT
>NW_015278684.1:0-348 GCF_001447785.1 Gekko japonicus | reverse complement strand
CGCTCTTGCCCCCCAAGCACCAAGAATACCGCCCCACATCACCGCCCCACACAAAGTGTTCCAGAGAACACACGATCATTGAATGCTTTGAATGAGCCATAGTTGTGTTTCTCTTCTGTTTCGGATTGTGTGGAATCTGAACATTGTAATGGAGAAGATACCTCTTGGTCGCTGAGATTGTCCCCAATCCATGTCCACGTTTCTGCATAAGGTTTTAGGGAAGCTCCGTGGGACCTTTTGATGAACTTTATTGCCCCGCCCACCTCAGCAAATACATGATAAGAAACGGATGCGCTTCTTCTGTCCGAGGACGGAACATCCAGCAAGCCAGGCATCAATTGTGGGGAG
>NW_015278683.1:0-348 GCF_001447785.1 Gekko japonicus | reverse complement strand
TAGTTATTGGGTGGGAAAGGCTAAACCTCTTCCACCTGCGGTGTAAATCACCAGCTAGCAATGACAAATGGAAACTCGACAGCTAAGATCACGTTGCAGACCATGTAAGGCACCATGGAATCCTCAGAATCTCAGCTGTCAAATGTGAAATGTTTCTATTCCTCAGGATTGTACAGAAGAGGCTCAACGCTTGTTATCAAATTTTGCTAGACAGAGGAAGCTGGCGAGGAAAGTTCTCTTCTCTTGTCTTCAGCATCAGTCTTTTTCTGATGCCCGTATTCTACTCAGATTTTGCTTCTTGTCCTTCATACAAAATTACAAATTCTACAAGTTCTGCTAGACACCTTC
>NW_015278682.1:0-348 GCF_001447785.1 Gekko japonicus | reverse complement strand
GGCTTTTTGTACAAAAAAAGCCCTGCTTATAGTACACTTGTAGTCATCTGTACACATGAAGTTTCCTCACCAGGGCAAATGGGGGCTCCCTGGGGACATTTCAGGTCAGGAAAGTGGCGTGGGGAAAAGCTTCGCCCCTCTCCCTATACTCCACAAGCCCCCATAAGACTCAGGCTCTCTCTGAGCAGAGTTCCAAGCATTGATCTTGCACATCTGACCACCAGCACCTCGGTCAGGTCCAGGCAGGACACAAGGATCCTCAGCTGATTGGATGACCTGGAGCCAGTAGCTCTCAGCCTCACCCACCTTATAAAGTTGGTGTGAGGATAAAGTGGAGGAGGGAAGAAC
>NW_015278681.1:0-348 GCF_001447785.1 Gekko japonicus | reverse complement strand
CCACTCCCCGGGGAGGGGGTTCCCCTTCTGCAGGTCCCAGTTGGACAGACTTCTAAAAGGGTGCAGCAGCAGCAGCCACTGAGGGGCAGCGCGTGGCCTCTCCCCTCCGCCTCCGGCAGGCATTTAACCGGTGGGGGGGGGGGCTTGGGAGAACAGGCAAAGGGCTCTTAGCCTGGGATGGGGGAACAGTCCCTCTCCTGCACTTTGGCCAGACTGGATTTGTTTGTTTTAGTTGGCCTGTGAGATTTTGGAATGTTCCCTTTTTGGAAGCTGCTTTGGGGCCCTCTGGGGAGAAAAGCCGCTTAAAAATGCTTTTTTAAAAAAGCTTTATCAGTTTTATCCAGTATT
>NW_015278680.1:0-348 GCF_001447785.1 Gekko japonicus | reverse complement strand
AGACAGGCAAGTCAGAAGAAATGGTGGGCTGAGGAAGAGACTGCAGTTTTGCCACCGACTGAGTGGCTCCGGCTGCCCGGCTCTTCTCTGAGCTCAGAGCAGCTCACCCAGTCGGCAGCCAGGGAACCTCCTTCCTGCCGAGGCCCTGTCTGGCACCAGAGGGCCTCGGGAGGGAAGCAGAGGCTTCGGGGAAGGAAGCGTTGGAGACTGAAAAGAGCACAAGAGCACTGAAAAGAGGTGGGGATAGGGACGGGGTAGAAAGAAGGGGCAGTTGGGGAGAATGGGGAGGGGGTGGAATCAGGGGAAGGGACCTTAGAGAAGGAAAAACAGACAGAGTGGAGAGGAAGA
>NW_015278679.1:0-348 GCF_001447785.1 Gekko japonicus | reverse complement strand
GAATGGGCTGAACCCAGAACTCTCCTGTGGCACCTCTGTATCCAAAGAGCAAATGCTGAAGTTGCTGGACTACAACTTTAAATAAGCAAGGGCTCTCTACAGTTATTTTATGCATTGTCGTTTTTGCCACAAGTCTTTTAAAGATTCATCACTTTGCTGCTCTGCCAGGAATTCTTCAGCTTGAACCCCTTGCAATGAGGTATCAGCACAACTAGCTGACTCCGTTGAAACACCTTTTTCAGGTGAGTTGAGATGATAGAAAGCTGTCTATGGCGTTATATTTGTTGTGATACATCTGTGCATGCCCAGTTATCAGTGTTAAGATCATAGAATCATAGAATGTTAGAG
>NW_015278678.1:0-348 GCF_001447785.1 Gekko japonicus | reverse complement strand
CAAATTCTGTTGCTCTCTAGAGTTTCTTTACAGTCAGGGTGCACAGTGCTAACAGGAAAACGTAGAAGGCCATTATTTCAATGTGAGAAACATTAAGGCGATCTTAAGAAGAATTCACATAATCTAATTACCTTTTCTGTTGCTTCCTAGGAAAGAAAATAATTTGAATGAAGTTGAGCAGCTGAGATATTTTTGTGATCATTATCAACAAATATTGTACTGCAAATGCAGTACAGTGAGATTGTATTTTCAGCTTGGAACGAAGAGCTGCGGTACTCTCAAGCATTTACTTCTTCTCTGTGATGTTATTCAAATTTTATTTATTTAAAACTAGGAAAAAGGCCCGTT
>NW_015278677.1:0-348 GCF_001447785.1 Gekko japonicus | reverse complement strand
TATACCGCTTCTCTTCGGCTAAGAGCTCAAAGTGGTTTCCATCAATGAACAACTATATCACTTAAAACAGGTACAAAATAATATAATAAACATCCACTACTATCCTGTATGATCATATAAAATGATACAAATACATAAAATCAACCTAATCCCATCCCTAAAACCATAGAAACCCCAGCAAGTAGCATCAAACATTACAATACCTACAAGCCAACTCTGCCTTACAATAGAGAGATATTATGGGACCAAAGCAAACCAGAACAATGCTGCCTTACGGAGTCTCCGAAATATCATCAGATCCTGTTGTGCACAGATGCGCAGGGTGCTTTCACACACACTAAATAACAC
>NW_015278676.1:0-348 GCF_001447785.1 Gekko japonicus | reverse complement strand
CCAACCACCGCCTGGAGGTTGGCAACCGTAGGTGCTAAGTACCCTCAATACACTGCCACTACCATCCTGTCCATAGTCACCAGGATTCTCCTGAGAGAAGGAATTAGGTGGATGTAGTTCTCACCCTCAACAGAAACAAGGGCAAAACTTTGTGGGCAAAAGTATCGCTTGCATTCAATCAAGATCTCTCCCCCCTGCTCTCTTGTTCACTTTCCTCCTTTCCTCCCTCCCTCCCCTTTGTTGTTTCCCCCACTGGACATTGGAGCAGGATGCTACCTTATCCTCTGTAAGGTCTCATGTACCTTAACGTGGCTATAGGCTGTGAGGCAGGGCTATTTTTGGGCAGGA
>NW_015278675.1:0-348 GCF_001447785.1 Gekko japonicus | reverse complement strand
AGCCTTACCGAGGGGCTGCAGGAGAACTTCCTCTGTGGAGACGGTCAGGCACCTGCTCTCGGGAGCGTAGCTCACTGCAAAGCAGAGGAATTCTTCTTCCGTCCGTGCCATGTGACGCACCAGGGTAAGAAAGCGCAGGGGGTGGGGTGGGTCAGGAGCAGAGCCCCACTTGCTGACCAGGAACCAGGAAGAGACGGTCAGGCCCTCCAGCGGGGGGAACAGCCGGGCGCCTAGAGTTGGGAAGCAAGAGGTCAGCCAGGCCCCGCTCAGAGCAACTAGGGTGGGCGCCGGCTCTCCCAGAGGTGGGCAGGGCCTTTCGTCCTGGGGGAATGCACCGGAACAGAGTTC
>NW_015278674.1:0-348 GCF_001447785.1 Gekko japonicus | reverse complement strand
TTTAACCCAATCTGAGTGAAAGAATGGAGAGGGGTTAGAGTTATCTTCTTTTGAAGAGGCATTCCTTACACAAAGTATTGTCTGCCTCATATTCTAGATCAATTAATCTGCATGCAGTGCAGACAGACATCTAATCTCAAGAACTCAATAGCCTACAAGCCGGGCTGTACAACTTCAAGGAGGGCTGTGTTTTCTAAACATACCAAGATCTACATTTAGGCAAAGAGAATTAAATACACAAGTAGAGGCTAGGCAATATCTGGCCCAGCAGCAGTACACATGACAAGGATTTCAAGTTGAAGCCAGTCACCTGAACAAAGAGTCAGCAGTGTGATGTGGCTGCAAAAA
>NW_015278673.1:0-348 GCF_001447785.1 Gekko japonicus | reverse complement strand
CCAGCTCATACAGCATCGTGTTTCGTACAATGGCCAACCAGTTGCCCTGGAAGAACAACTACAATTCCCAGAGGCTAAGGCATTCCCCTAAAGTTGCCTGCTAGCACTGGATTTCAGAGGTTTACCACCTCTCATTATGGAGGTTCCTTTTAGTCACTATGGATAGCAGCCCCTGATGGACTGCTCCTCTATGGATCTGCCTACTCCACTTGAAAAGTCACTAGGGTTGCCAGTCCCCTGTTGGCAGCGGGGGATCCCCAGCTTTTGTGGGCTCCTCCCCGCTGCCAGCCGGCTGACCAGTGGGAAGAAATTCCCCTCCCTGAAGAGCATGTGGAGCAATGTGTCTGT
>NW_015278672.1:0-348 GCF_001447785.1 Gekko japonicus | reverse complement strand
AAAAAGTCCAAAATCTTTTCAGAGGCTTAAGTTTAGAGTACAAAAACAACAAACATCAAATTTGGTTTATTCCATTAAGACACCTATGGGGAAAATGGTAAACTCTACTAAAGAAATTACTGAGGTCTTTAGGAATTTTTACCAAAATTTGTATACATCCCAACAACCGGTAAAGGAAGATATACAAAGATACCTTAAAACAATACAATTTGATAAAAGGCTGTCAGAAACCCATTTGGAATTTATTGAACAACCAATAACAGAAAAAGATGTAGTAAATGCTATTGCAAGGATAAAAAACAATAAAGCCCCGGGATTGGATGGATTCCCCATAGAATTTTATAAAAA
>NW_015278671.1:0-348 GCF_001447785.1 Gekko japonicus | reverse complement strand
TTTATACATATAAATCATAATTATTATTACAGTAAATGTCTGAAATATTGTCACATGTAAATGTTAATAATTCTAGCCTAATTGTTTGGAATGTCTATAAAACCAGAGAGAAACTGATAGAACATTGAGAATTACTTCACTGGTTCATTGATAGCATTCATTGGTATATGTTTCCAAAGTGGGTACATAAGTATCTGTTTTTAGATGTTCATAACATTTATCTGGAAATCATGTGTGAATGCCAAGATTCATCGCATTTTGGACACTCACTCATTTCACCCTTCTGCCACATCCTTCTGCCACATCAAAACAGTCTTCTGCTGGGCTCTGCTTTGTTTGTCTGTCTAT
>NW_015278670.1:0-348 GCF_001447785.1 Gekko japonicus | reverse complement strand
CAAATGTGGAAGTGTTATTAGCTATTATATATAAACCAACATTGTTAAATACAGCAGAGAAATTGTATTTCATTTCATCCTAAGCGCTGAGTGACAGCCTGTTTTCCGGTTTATTAGTTGTCTTGGGCTGTTACCATTTATATTATTTTAAGGTTTAAGTATCTGCAGGCAGAGGATAAACTAAACCAAGTTCAGACCTGAGCTGCTGCTAGCTACTCGCGGGGTCTTCCCCACCGCCGTCCCCTGATTTGGAAAGGGCGTGGAGTAGAAGACCTATCTCTGATTTTCTCTCAAAGCCTGAGGTGCCAGGGTAGGAACCTGAGATCTTCTGCATGCAGGACGGGTTCT
>NW_015278669.1:0-348 GCF_001447785.1 Gekko japonicus | reverse complement strand
AATGGTGGGACTGCCAGACTTGCTATAAAAACTCTCTGTTCCTCCTTGGAGGCTGCTAGTCCATGCTAGCTAACCCTTTGACGCCTTGTGGACAGCTCCCCGGCTGCTTTAGAAGTTGAGTCCTTGGCCCTGGACTTAGACTGCCTCTCCCCTGCCTCACTCCCCATCCCCATGGGTCCCATGCTGGGGCAAAGAGGCCACTCTACTACTCTTGTCTCGCTATCTCCTGAATATCAGTCAGGATTTATAATGCCCACAGGTTTCACACAAAGGCATCAAGATAATTGTTAACGTATGTGTCTACAGTACCGGTCCAGGACAATGCAAAAACTCTTTGGGTATGGAATA
>NW_015278668.1:0-348 GCF_001447785.1 Gekko japonicus | reverse complement strand
TTGCAACTGCTGCTGTGGGACCGTTTGTGATGGCAGCTGCTGGTGACTATGCCCTGTCCCAGCATGTCATCTGCTACTTCCTCCGATTGCCAGTTTCTGTGGACTGTCGCTGATTGCCTGAGGTCACCACCGGTGCGACTGTGCCCAGCGGTGAGGGGGCGGGACTGGCAACAATGAGAAACCTTCAAGTTTCTTTTCATTGGCCTACCCCTCACTTTTCTCTGAATTATTATTATTTTTCTTCTGAGAAGGAAACATTGGCCTCAAGGCACAAATAGCAGACAAGAGTCTGCAATAACATTCCACTCCAAAAGGAAGCTAATTGATTTAGGCGGAATCTGCATTTGT
>NW_015278667.1:0-348 GCF_001447785.1 Gekko japonicus | reverse complement strand
GACGCCTCCCCCTCCTCAGCAGCAGCAGCCTCCAACTCCGGAGCGCGCAGGAGAGGCGGGGGCGAATCTTCCTCCCAGGTGCTTCCCCCCTCCCACCTGGCAAGGGCAGCTTTGCAGGCGAGGGGCGGCGCATGGGCGGGACACGCGCCCACAACGACAGCGACAGCCGCGGCGGCGGTGCCCTTGCCAGGGCCCTCGGTGCGGCTCCCCCGGGAGCGAAGGGGGGCGAGGAGGCGAGGTTCAGTGGCCAGCATTGAAAACAAATGGAAAGCTTCCACAGCCAAACTCCAAAGCAGCAGCAGCCGAGCATGGCAGGTCACAGCTCCCTCGCCTGCTGCAGACCCCCCC
>NW_015278666.1:0-348 GCF_001447785.1 Gekko japonicus | reverse complement strand
GTCCTGCTTTAGAATTAGAACTGTAATTCATTACAGCTTCCTCTGCCCCCAGTCAGACTTCACAACAAACTGAGATTAGATCAAGGACTGCTCAAACTAGGAAGTCTTCAATCTCCGCTCCCGGTGCAGGACTAAGTAGGGAGGGGCAGGAAGCGGGTAAACTGGAAAGGGAACCAGGCTCTTTCTCACCAACAATCCAGAAATTGTTTTACATGCCTGGATACAAGGAAATTATGCCAATAGGGTTTTATTGCTAAATGAAATTGCCTAAATAAAAATTAGACACCATGCGGCATAGCCTTGCCAAGTCCCCCCCGTAATGTGTAATTTGTATTTCTTGAATCTGCC
>NW_015278665.1:0-348 GCF_001447785.1 Gekko japonicus | reverse complement strand
GTGCCACTGGACCCAAACTTTGTCCTCCTAGTTTAGGTTTGTGTGGCAGAGAATCCGAAATCTTTGAGGGAGGGGCACACAAACCCCAGTGATTCCGATTGGGGAGGGAGAGTTGTGGACGCTCTGATAGGGACGTTCTGCTTTCTCTTTCTTTTGTAGACTCTGGGAAGAAATGACGGAGCGATGGATGCAGAGAGAAGCAGGTGACCGGATGACCAGCCCTGGGTCGAAGGGAGAATTGCTATTGATTGTATTATATTTGATGTTTGCATGTTGTTCCTAAGACTTAATGCCGTACTGTACATCGGCCAGAGCCCGGCACAAATCAGGACAGGGCAATCAATAATA
>NW_015278664.1:0-348 GCF_001447785.1 Gekko japonicus | reverse complement strand
CCACATACTTAAAGTATAAGGGTGGGAACATGTGCATCTGTGAGAGCTTCCCTGGTCATCACTGGGACAGGTGCCTTCCTCCCTGGCTATAATATGATATCCGTGCATGATGGGAAGCTGTCTGCTAAACACCACTATAGTTTTATAGGCCATTATCTGTCCTGTCCACGGTCTTAGATGTGAGATATTTACCACTGTTTTTTAGGCAGTGGGTGGCGGGGGAGCACTTCTTCATGTGCCCTGTGACAAAACAAACTCCTGAATTAGCCTCAATGTACAATGGTTTCATTTTGGAAAATGTGCATTCTGTTCCCTTCAGAATCTTAATTGGGCTTTTACATTTTTTTT
>NW_015278663.1:0-348 GCF_001447785.1 Gekko japonicus | reverse complement strand
GCATATTAGCTCTGCTAAGTATCCAACAGGAGAAACATAACCGGCCCGTTAGAAACTGCTGGAGAGAAACTGGCCTGTTAGAATCCCTCCATCTACAGTGACGTCAGACCGATTTTCCACCTATGATCTATTTCTATGGAAAGTTACTCACAATACAAATGCACATTCCTATTTTCCTCCACTGCCTGAAATTTTTTTTCCCATGGGAAAATTTGTTAGAATTCAATAGCCAAAGGTACATTCAGATAGAGCCAGTGTGGTGTGGGGTTGGACTTGGATCAGAGAAACCAAAGTTCGAATCCTCACTCTTGTCATGAAGGCTCGCTGGGGGACCTTGGGCCGGTCACG
>NW_015278662.1:0-352 GCF_001447785.1 Gekko japonicus | reverse complement strand
TAGCTACAGTTTTGGCTTGACTGAAGGAAGTCTATAGGGAGAGAGAGTTAGATTTGAGTCCAGTTCGGTGCGCCTTGGTGTTCAGTCATGCTGGCCACATGACCATGGAAATGTCTTGGACAATGCTGGCTCTTTGGCTGGAAACGGAGTCAGATTTGACTAGCTTTCGAGCAAGGGAAACCTTTACCTTTACTTTACACCTTAAAGACAACAAGATTTGGGGGTATAAGCTTCTGAGAATCAAGCTTTGGGAACTTTGACTCTTAAAAGCTTATAACTTCAAAATCTTACTGGTATTTAAGGTGCCACTGGACTCAAAGCTATCTATATAGGCTTCCTTCAGTCAAGCCAA
>NW_015278661.1:0-348 GCF_001447785.1 Gekko japonicus | reverse complement strand
GTGCCACTGGACTTTTGTTTTATTTTCCAACATCTCCCACCTGAGGTATATGCCCCAGTCTGTCTCATGATGGGGCTGTCCCTGGATCATGTCCGGTTGATGTTCAACTTGAGTTCCAGGAGTTGCTCTAGAAGTTTTGAACATGATCTATAGTACTTAAGTGTACGTTAGAGAACATGTACAGAGCTGTGGCTGAAAGGCTGAGTTGTGTACTAACGGGTAGTTGGTGGTTCTTTCATGAGGTCATTCAGTAGCTGTAAGCAATCCACTTTCAGTCAGCTACATCCCTGCTTCTACAATAATTGCTCCCCTCCCCTGTAATAATTACTCAAAGTACTTATGCTGAGT
>NW_015278660.1:0-348 GCF_001447785.1 Gekko japonicus | reverse complement strand
CACAGCTAATTTCCTTAACAACGAGACAAGCCACTTGTGGAACAGTTAGCATAAAGCATTACTTGCTATTTGGCCTAGTGGACAGCACTCTATGTTCAGTTCCTGATGTATTCTAACATTATAAATTGAGAAGAGGTAGATAGCAAGTTACAGTCCAGACCAGGTCCCCACAAGATAAAAAGATGGAAGCCAGAAGTTATCTTCATGGTAGTTAAGGAATACGTCAAAGAGAAGAAAGTTTGCCAAATATTTTCAAAGCAATACAGACAACTACTTTAGTGGTACAAATTCACATGCAATGACAAGCCATAGTCATTGCTCAGATAAGTATGAGGCATCCTTAAGTTT
>NW_015278659.1:0-348 GCF_001447785.1 Gekko japonicus | reverse complement strand
GTGGAGCGTGGCCCTTTCTTTGCGCCTTCCTTCCATGGAGCGGGACAGGCTGTGGTCCATTTCACAGCTGGGCAAATGGAACTGCAGGAGAAGGGTTTCTCCAGGGCATCCCTTCCCCAGCTGAGCTTTGGAAAACACACACCCCACTCTCCAGGTGTCGAATTCTTGGAAGCTCATGTCTTGTGAGGTGGGAGTCACCCAATAAGGAGCCAGGCTTAGGTCCCAGAGACACCGATCCAAAAACTTGCTCCATCCTGGGTCTTTCAGTCCTGGTGGAAAGTGTCCTCAAGGTGGACCTCCTGATGTCCTCAAGGTGGACCTCCACTGGTGGACCTCCTGGTGGCCCCT
>NW_015278658.1:0-348 GCF_001447785.1 Gekko japonicus | reverse complement strand
ATCATTGTTGAGATCTCACCAAAATGCTTGTGAGAACATGCTGGGAGGCTTCTTGCTAAGAACGGCATACATGCACACAAGCATGACTGGCTTTTTGCACAGGTGCACTGCCTCTCACAGCGCAATGGTACAACTGCAAGGGCATACTGTTTTTGCTCTACAACCAAATCTGCAATGATTTAAAAGTCATAATTTTCGCTTTCCTCAGTTAATGATTTTCACTGGCTGCTAGGCACCAATATGGGTAATTCATTAGGGTTTTTGCATGTCACAGTTTTGCAAAGGAGTATGGGAGTGGTAGTTCCCAACCGTGTTAATTGTTTGGATTTTTACATCCCACCCCCATCA
>NW_015278657.1:0-348 GCF_001447785.1 Gekko japonicus | reverse complement strand
ACAATTTTCAGTATGTCCTTCCTGGGTCTTTATTATTCTTTTGTTACTTTTTCATCCTGTGGGGTGTAGCTGCCCTTGAATTTAGTACTGTTTTGATCATTCATGTGCAACAGCCACATTGTCTATAACATTCTAAAAATGAGGCTTCATGGTGTTATTTGCAAAGTAATTTCACATAAATATTTGGACTGTGGTTCTTTTAAAATGTAGAGTTGTTTACTGTGTGAAAATCACATAATTATAATTTGGAGACTTTTTGCCTGAAGCTGAAGGGACAGATGCATATGATTAAGTTTCAACTGGCCTGTTATTGTAATGTAGATGTTTTCAGGGACGGGAATTGTTTAT
>NW_015278656.1:0-348 GCF_001447785.1 Gekko japonicus | reverse complement strand
AGAATAGGACTCTTCCCTACGTATGTGTAAGTCATCCTTTTCTCCAAGCTTTGAATAAGCCCAAATGATTCAGAATTATGTCATCGCTGTAAATCACATGCCATATTTGGACTTGCAGGGAAGCATGACTTATGGCTTTGTGGCTGGCAATGGGAAACTGTGAGTGACCTGGGCTGTTTGGCATTGTGCATCCTGCTTTCAAGCCGCATCTCAGCTCTTGAATTATTAAGTGTTCCATCAACGAAAGTGATACCAAGACGAGAGACAAGAGTGCTGACCTTCTCTTTTATTACAGATAAAGGGGAAAGTTCAATAGGCCTTCAAACTAGTCAAATGTCTTTTTTTTTT
>NW_015278655.1:0-348 GCF_001447785.1 Gekko japonicus | reverse complement strand
CACCCACAAGATGTCCTCCAAGCCTCAGGTGAGCATCCAGTGGTCGTTCTCTGATTGGAGCCACCACCACGCCATAGCCTCTCATTTGGAAGCAGTCTTCCTTCCACTAACCCTTGACTAGGGAGCTTCTGGCTTAGGGCTGTCACTGTCTAAATTAACTTTCAGTGTGAAGCACGAGCCCTCACTTTGCATATGTGGCTAAGTGGGAAAACGCCCCTAGCAGTTTGGAAGGAACGTTTAGGTGTAGAGGGGATGCAGTCAGAACCAAGATTGTTTCTCCCCTTAATCCTTCTCCAAGCAGCACCATTTTGTACATCACCCTGAGCCTTGCCTTGGCTGGGGAGGGTG
>NW_015278654.1:0-348 GCF_001447785.1 Gekko japonicus | reverse complement strand
GCTCTTGTGTGTTTGTGAAATGACCATAGCAGGTATTTTTATTGCTCACAGTTCCTTGGATCGTATATATGGTGCATTAGAGTAAGTGCTAGATAATAAAGATAGTATCTGTGCCAAACTAGCTGTGATGCTGAAGATCGTAATTGCAGATCTTCTGTATCAGATCTGGTTGAGTCTACAGTAATTATTGTATTCATTCCAGGCAGGTTCATTTTAAGTGGATGACCATTCAGAATGTAGGAACTGAAAAACAATTTTGTATTAGTGATAGTTTGATACAGGCTTTGAATCAGGTGAGTCTTTGGCTGCAGATTGCTTCTTCCATATTATTGTCTCATAGTCTTTGTA
>NW_015278653.1:0-348 GCF_001447785.1 Gekko japonicus | reverse complement strand
TAAGATGCTGCAATCATCCAGGAAGATGCCCATGGTCTCTTCTTTAATAAAGAAACAGTCACATTATTCAGGAGAAATGAATGAAGAAACACAAGGCCTATCAGAATCCTTCACAGCAGTTCCTCTAGTAAGCTTATTTAGAGACATGAGTAAAACCTTGACTGGAACTACTCCAGATGCTAGTATCCTGGAACTAAACATCTAAACATCACATGAGTGACATAAAGGATTTGCAATCCCCCCTCCATCTGCAGTGTTTTTATTGGCTGCCTAGTGGGACTCACTACTGAGGGCACTATGTTGACTTTGCATCTTCCAAGATGTGAATGTGTGTGTGTGTGTGTGTGT
>NW_015278652.1:0-348 GCF_001447785.1 Gekko japonicus | reverse complement strand
GTGCTAGAGCATTGCCCCAGTGCAATGCCAGCGCTTCCGGGTCACACAAGAAGTGATGTCATGATGCGGTGATGATCTTCATCACCCTGGAAGTGATGTCATGATGCAGTGGCAAAGATCACCCCTTTCCCCCTCAATAAGTACTCGTCTCCCTCCATCTCCCACTGGTTCCTAGCTAGGTTTGGGGGATGCTTTTGGGGTCTGTTGGGGAAACCTGAGATATAATGGGATGGGGGTGCCACACCCAACACGTCTAATGTATCCATCAGTCCTTATTCACACACGTCCCACGTAGGATTGTGCCTGAGGGAAGGAGCTCACGCATTGCGGTGGGCTGCTATATATGAA
>NW_015278651.1:0-348 GCF_001447785.1 Gekko japonicus | reverse complement strand
GCATGCAATTAAATGGAATCTTTTGTTCCACTGCTTTTTAACTTTCCCTTGAGGCAGGAGCTATAGTCTGGCTTGGTAAATCATCATTAGCATGCAGGGGGTATTTCCAGAGGAAGGGAGAGGGGGTATTTCCAGAGAAAACAGAAAATCCTGTTGTAAGGGTAAAAACAACTTAAATTTCTAATTCAAATTCTGTTTCTTGTTAATTCAGTTCCCTTAAACTGGAAGCCTCTCTTTCTTATGAGTTCTTACCACCTTGGTGGGTACACAACTGTTGGTATGAAGATGAAGTCACCCAAGTGTTTCTGATAGGAAGTAAATGGTTTATTGGAAGGCATTACTGCACAA
>NW_015278650.1:0-348 GCF_001447785.1 Gekko japonicus | reverse complement strand
TCCACAACCCAGACCTTCCACCTCTTTTCAAAAAGAGTTCCATCCAGTTTAGCCCTGTCTTCTTCTCCACAGCACTGAGATTGCCCAGGGGATAAGATCCTGACCCCATAACGGGCCACAGAAGATTGAGAGCCGGGTTCACAAACGCAGGGACATCCACCAGATTTCCCATCACTCGGTTGCTCAAAGCAGCTGCTGCTGAACATGGGAACTGAAAACTGTGGTGGCCAGGGAGGACAGGGCGGCTTCATACCAGCAATATATCCCTTGAACTTTCTGTTCTCAAGCGCATGTCTGGAACAGCCCTCTAGTATAAAGAACATAACAGGAGCCATGCTGGATCAGGCC
>NW_015278649.1:0-348 GCF_001447785.1 Gekko japonicus | reverse complement strand
GGCTCACCTCAGTGGCTAACCCAAACCCAGTCAATATTTGTAGAGACCAGTGTAAAGCTATGTAATTTCAGCTAGACTCTTCCTTGAGTCTTGATAAAAGAATAGATCTTAACATTTTGCATGTGCTCCCTGGAGCACTTCATTCTGTGACTGATTGTGATGTACCATATACAGAAGATACATAGGAGGCTACAAATCACATCCCAAGATGATACAGGAATGAGTGGGTCTGTTCCAGCAACAGTAGTCATTGGGTGTGGTCAGAATGATGCATTTTGAAATCATGTGGTTTCCTAAATTTTAATTTTTCTCACTTGTTTGATGAGTAAGAAACAGTTGTGGTAAGAG
>NW_015278648.1:0-348 GCF_001447785.1 Gekko japonicus | reverse complement strand
CTTCACCAAATGACCACCTAGATAAGAAACTTCAGTAGTCATCTATCAATTCTTAGAAAAAGATGTGCACTGGAATTTGAGGGGAGAGGGGAATGCAGGATGAATAATGAATTCAGGGATCCGTACAGAACTGGTAGTTTCATCACTAACTAGATAAGATATAGCCTGTGTCATTAGACAGATGTAGTTTAGCCTCCTAGAGAAATAAAACCCTGCCATGAAGTATCAACATTTCATAACCTCTGCTAATGTATTTTCCCCCCAAAAGAGATGATAACAACTAAGGAAGGAAGGAGCTATGCCTTGCATGCAGAAAGGGCCAGGTTCAGTCCCTGGCATTTCCAATTA
>NW_015278647.1:0-348 GCF_001447785.1 Gekko japonicus | reverse complement strand
GACTGGATTTACCTCTCTGCCAGCCTGCAAAGACAACAGGGATGGAGTGGCGATTTATGCGTGGCAGGAAAAAGGCACAAGAGTTAAAAAGAGGAGGAAAGGGGAGGAAACTAATCTGCCTATGTAGGAAAACAGAATTGTTCAAGAGGTCATATTTATACAGTAAATAGAACTGTAGCTTTAATGCCTGCAAAAAAAGATTAAGCAGATTCATCTTGATTGAATTGTTTATTGGAGGCATTATATTTTATTTATTGTGATTTGCTGTAATTATACTCTGCCTTTCTCTTCAGTGGAGACCCCAATTTCCTCTCCTCCATTTTATCAACATAACAACCCTGCAAGGTA
>NW_015278646.1:0-348 GCF_001447785.1 Gekko japonicus | reverse complement strand
CACCATTGTGACCCGACAGAAACCTTTGGGTTTCTTGCAATCTCCATAAGTTGGTCTATGTAATACTTTGAATTCCATAGCTCATTGTTCCCCCGCTGACCCTAGTCTTCTCTCAAGATTGTCTATGCACTTAATTATTTCATGCTCTGTAAAAGGAAATCAAAATTTTAGTAAAGTTTCTTATTGACACAGCCGTACACAGAGTCAGTATTTGCATTCATAGTCCTTGATTGTGCTTCCACATGTTACTTTGTGTTACATGGGGACAAATGTTAAATTATGAACTTCCACAACAGTTCTTGCTCAACAAGCAAATACCAAGGGTCTGCTGAAGACGGGGGTGTATGA
>NW_015278645.1:0-348 GCF_001447785.1 Gekko japonicus | reverse complement strand
GCTGGTCACCACCTTCCATGGCAGTGAGTTTCATGAACAAATACGTTGTGTGAGGATTAGAAACATTTTTGTCTGCCCTGCATCTCCTGCCGTCAGTTTAATCAAATACCACCAAGTGTTTGAGTTCTGGGAGTAAAAGTTCTATCTACTTTCATTACACCATGCAGAATTTTATAATCCCCTTTCATATCCCCCTTTAGTCAGACCTCACCCTAAGGCTGCCTGCCCAAAGTCCTGTTGCCTGCCACCACTTGCAGCAGTGGAAGGAGAAAATGAAAAAAAAATGCAGCCTCATGCACTTACTGAACATTTTTATCAGAAATGACAAAGGGTAGCTCCAGGAGTGGC
>NW_015278644.1:0-348 GCF_001447785.1 Gekko japonicus | reverse complement strand
TCTGGGGTGGGGGGAGCCCTACCAGGTACAGCTTTCGGCAATGCTATTACAGTCAAATACGAGGGCACATAAAAAGGAAGCACAACACGACAGGGAGGGAGAGAGAGCAGTCTTGGTGGAAGCCGTGGTTGTCCTCACCCGTCAGCTATCTTAGCACACGTATCTTAATTTTTGCTACCTGGTTAGAGGCCACATCGGGTCAAAAGGACAACATGAGGCACGCAACTGCTGAGACGCAATGAAAGCCCTGCATGCTCCCCTCATGAAGATGAGGTATCCTTCTAGGTGCAGAAGCGCATCTTGGATTTAAGAGCTGGATGTCTACAGCAGGGGTGGCCAAACTCGCTT
>NW_015278643.1:0-348 GCF_001447785.1 Gekko japonicus | reverse complement strand
CCTTTCTACAAGGGCAGATGACTTTAAAAAGGAAGAGTCTTAACCCTGCATTCCAAAATTTATACAACCTATCAAGTGACTTTATCTGGAAGAGACACCACCCCATTTACATTTTCTGGACAGTTTTGCTTTGTGTGTTAATCTGGTCTAGTAAACTGAACTTTCAGTAAACTGAACATTTTAAGTTTTGGATACATTTAAAGGATTTTTTTTAAGCATTTCTGAAGGTATGCTGTAGTTTTATTTAGTTTATTTACTTTATAGTCCGCCTTTCTCAGTGAGACTGAAGGTGGACTTCTCAATGCATTTAATCGGATGGAACCTCTAATAAGCAATGTAATAGGACTA
>NW_015278642.1:0-348 GCF_001447785.1 Gekko japonicus | reverse complement strand
GTCAGCTGTGACTTGATGGCAATTTCCACCGTGCAAACAATACATTTGCCTCTCTGCCTCCCTAGGGGTTTCATTGGAGAACAGACACATTTAAGGCAATCAGTGCTGCGGCTTATATACAATCCACCTATGGGAACTGCCTTGAGTCTAAGGAGAAAGGGAGGGTATAGGTGTGTTTAATAAACATACTGTCAGAACCCTCTCGTGAACCAACAATGTGATTGGTGCACATGCTTTGAAAAGAGGTTGCAAGATCTGTGTAGATCACGTGGTTGGTAAGCATCCATGGCAGTTACATAGCAGGAGGAGGCGGTGGGACGTATACCCCGCCCTTCATTACCCGAAGGA
>NW_015278641.1:0-348 GCF_001447785.1 Gekko japonicus | reverse complement strand
TCATTCTTCCCAGGTACTTTACTCTTGCAATTTTCAAGCTTCTGATTGCTGGTGGAACAGGGGCCATAGGATGAAAGGCCCCCGATGGACATGTAATTTAATACCACCCTTATAAAATAAGGTTTTAAAATGTGTCAGGATGTCAAAGACATCTTCTTGATTATCCCAACCCTGTAGCTTCATGAGAACAATGAGGACACAAGTGTGGATTAAGTCTCAATTAAACATGTCCTTTCCTTCAACTCATTACATTCCTTCAAGCATACCTTCCTCTACACCAGGAAAGGGCATGATGAAAGTGGGAAGAACATTCTTAAACACAGATTCAGTAAAAACTCTCAGTGGACT
>NW_015278640.1:0-348 GCF_001447785.1 Gekko japonicus | reverse complement strand
TTGACTCAATAAAAGAAGCCATGGCCTTCCGTTTTTCTGAAGAGAATAGGGCTATAATATAATGGAATGGTTCTGGAGGGGACTTTTATAGGGATATTGCAGTGTTTATTGTATGTAGCATCTTGTCATGTCTTTTACATACATAATCCATTATCTACATTGTACATAGTATGTAATGTGTTTATTTTTTTTGTCTGCATTGTCTTCTAATTTTTTGTATATCCTGCTTTTTTTCCTCCTGATCAGGACCCGAAGTGGCCGCTTTCCACATCATTCTCCCCTCCTCCTTTTAATGCTTACAACATCAACCTTGTGATGGTAGTTTAGGCTGAGAGACTGTGATGGGAC
>NW_015278639.1:0-348 GCF_001447785.1 Gekko japonicus | reverse complement strand
GGTCCATGGGGTCGCAAAGAGTGGGACTCCACTGTGCCACTGAACAATGACAACAACATTTCAGGCAGAACCTCTGTTGAACGGGATTTTAATCTGGGTGGCCAATCAAAAGCCCTGCTCTGCACAAGTGCCAACTAGCCCCACCCACTTTCCAAAAGCGCTTGGCAGGCCCTATGGAGACCTCAGCCACAACCGCGTCAGGGACCCCCAGTTTAAATTATCCAAAATGAGAAGCCATGTGGTATCTTTTATGATGACTAACCAAAACAACCCAGAGAAATGGGCAAGCTTTCAAGTTCTTCGGGACTCTTAATCAGGCTGGATGTTTAGGTATGAGATATTTCCTTG
>NW_015278638.1:0-348 GCF_001447785.1 Gekko japonicus | reverse complement strand
GCTCGCCCCCAATCACGGTTGAATTCCCGTCAGAGCCGGAAGTGAAGGCTGATGTCAAAAAACAAACGACCTCTTATCCTCTCAGCCGGAAAAGGAGTCTGTTTCATTCTCCCATCAAACCCCGCGGGAACTTCCGGCCGCCGCTTCGGAGGAAGTCAGAGGGGACCGTGACTCTTCAGATCCGCCGTGGGACGGGAAAGCTTTGATTGGCAGGGGACGTTTCCCCAATCGCAGCAGCGCGGGGGCGGCAGTAGCCAATGGGCGCGAGGCGAAGGCGGGCCTCGGGAGCAGTCGCCGGAAGCGAAAGAAGGCGCCGGGTCGGAGAGGGAGAGAGCGAGAAAGGGAGAA
>NW_015278637.1:0-348 GCF_001447785.1 Gekko japonicus | reverse complement strand
TATTTTTCTTATTTTATAAACATTACAACATAAATATATAACATCTTTAACAATTAAAACTTAACAATCAAACATATCAACAAACTGCCTTAGTTTTCATACTATTTCAAGGCAACTTCATCATATTATAATATTCATGGTTTATAAATGAATTGTTACTTATAGGATTTTTGTCTATATTTTCTAGTACCGTACTCCATTTGTTCAAAAAAGCCAAATAGGCTTTATAAGAATTCTGGACATTAATACCTGTAGAGATTTTATCCATAATAAAATAGTCCCACACCTTTGAATACCATAATGAAATTGAAGGAGATGATGGGTTTTTCCAAAACTGAGCCACTGATG
>NW_015278636.1:0-348 GCF_001447785.1 Gekko japonicus | reverse complement strand
AGCCTCAGTTTAGTCATTTCAGCTTGTAGAGAGAGAGGTCGTACTGGACAGACACCCATTAATTTTTAAGGGAAGCATTGCTTTGTGTCACGTCAGGCCGTCTGGGTTTCTGGGCTTTAATGCACGCCTCCGGACAAGCCACACCTGTGACCTTGCAAATGGCCATCCAGGGCTGCAGCTGCTCTCGATCACCCGGTCTTTTGCCGTGGATGTCGAATGAGCACACCGCCTTACAAGTCGGCCATCTGTCGCCCAGCCCATTTCGCAGACTCCCCCGAGAATCCCGAGGGGCGGCCCTGGGGTTTGTGTAGCCGCGGCCTGGGATGCAATTAGCTGTAAATAAACTGG
>NW_015278635.1:0-348 GCF_001447785.1 Gekko japonicus | reverse complement strand
TCAGTGGGGTATAATGCCATATAATGAGATCATATTATTGTTCCTACTCATTTGTGGAATACGGTAATGGTGTAAATGGGGAATCTTGCAAAACAGATGTAGCATTGGGAGCTCTGTTTACAGAATTCCCGTCTGCTCTGTCGTCTGAGACTTTCTTCCAGTCTTTGGCACAGGTGGGGTTTTCTTGGACTAGCCGTGTGGGAGGATCACACTAATTTAAGGATAAATCAAGTCTAATTGGACACCATGATCTCGCAAAATCGGTAGTTTTATCTGGCCATTACAAGTAAATTGCTAGGGTGTTTCATTGAACTGCTTTGATTTGCTGTCTTGTTGAATGGAACTGAT
>NW_015278634.1:0-349 GCF_001447785.1 Gekko japonicus | reverse complement strand
AAACCACCTCTGCTTCTCACTTGCCTCAGGAGCCCCTTGCCGGGGTTGCCATATGTCGGTTGCAGCTTGATGGCACGTGGAGAGGTAAACGTTCTCTTTAGCAGACACTAATTGTTGTTGTGAGATTAAAAAAGAGGAAAGAAGAACTGTTTGTGCCACCATGAGGAAAGGAGGTATTAAAATGAGACAGACAGAAGGCCGCCGCGGGCTCCAGGGCTCCCATTCAGCAGAACATTTCAGTTGGCAAGACCCTTATTGTCAGTGCAGTGCTTTCCTCAGCCCTTCCGCACCGCATTAGACAAGGCCTTTAAAAGATTAAAGTTTTGGGTTTGGGTTTTTTAAAAAAAGA
>NW_015278633.1:0-348 GCF_001447785.1 Gekko japonicus | reverse complement strand
GCTGCACATGTACAGACTTGCAGATTAAGTAAAACACTACATGAAAAGCACCTTGATGCAATTGTACAGAGACAATTTCCCCCCTTGGCGATATTATATCAATATACATGGTTGCATCAGGAACACAGACATTGAACTGAAAGAAAAAAAAGTTGTGGCAAACCACATACAAACACACCGTGCTCTGTGCAATCTTCAGAAATGAACAGTGAAACTAAGGAGGGTTCCTAAAGGTCATTCTGCTTAAGAAGCAGGAACAGGTAACTCAGAGAACTCCAAAAATCTGAAGGGAAAATTGGATGATAAGAAATTTAGAAGCATCCCTAGCCTTTGCAATGTACAGCTGAG
>NW_015278632.1:0-348 GCF_001447785.1 Gekko japonicus | reverse complement strand
ATGTGTTAATCACTCTTGGTGGATCTTGATATGGACTTCTTGGGGCAACAGGTTTTGGCAAGAGACCTTCCACCACAATGCTCTCAGCTTGAGCCTCTCTTCTTCTTCATCATCTCCCATGTCCTTTTTAGCCCTGCCGTAAGCTCTGCTTCCATGCCATCAGCTCTTGGGGGCAACATCTGCTGTCTTTCAGGTCCGGGATATGTTTGCCTTGGCACGGAAGAATGCCCCCTGCATCCTCTTCATTGACGAGATTGATGCTGTCGGGAGGAAGCGGAGCCATGGGAACTTCGGGGGTCAGAACGAGCAAGAGAACACCCTGAACCAACTGCTGGTGGAAATGGAAGG
>NW_015278631.1:0-348 GCF_001447785.1 Gekko japonicus | reverse complement strand
GGCCGCAGAGGGCATCTAGTCCAGCCCCCGTAATCGCAAGTGGCTTCTGCTGAATGGTTTCCGGTGCAGGACAGCCAGTCACAGTTCCCTGAGCCAGTCTGTTAAACAGCCCCCATTGGTTTTACCCGGGGATAATCCTGATTATTATTATTTTTTTTAAAAAAAATGCAATGATATTCTGAGGCCGCCGACCCGGGGCTCCAGGTGAGCCCTGCCTTGTCTGATGCCATGCGGGTGGCAGCCCTGGCGCCTTCGCACCCCAACCGAAGGCATCCGGTGCCTCTTGGCTCACCAGGGAGGAGGCAGCGTTTAAATCTTTTGGGGGCGGTTGTCTGGTTCTGCTGTGCC
>NW_015278630.1:0-348 GCF_001447785.1 Gekko japonicus | reverse complement strand
TCTGGCTCACTCCTTCGAGCACAACTTGAGCAGTTCACCACGCTTTAAGAAAGCCTTGTTACAAAGAACCACTGTGCGTGCGTTTTCCAGAATGCTTACCAGTCCGTTTTGGCTGTGCAAATGAAGAACTGAGATCCATTGGTGTTGGGTCCCGCGTTGGCCATTGAGAGAACACCTGCCAAAGCAACAAGACAGCCATTGAACGCACCACACCACACACACCCTGCCACAGTAATTCAGTTCATTTCTCTGCACAGAACGGCTTGTTCTCTCTGTGTCTTGAATGCAGAATGCGATTCCCAGAGTGTTCATAATACGGTCTATTCAACATGAGCTTTTAAGTGTTCC
>NW_015278629.1:0-348 GCF_001447785.1 Gekko japonicus | reverse complement strand
GTATTAACTGGCAATTACTCCCAGGTAAGCATAAATACAGTTGTATCTTCAGAAAGATCTGAGGCAGCTTAAGACAAATGGATGTTGTCAGATGTTGAACATCGTCATGTCCCCAAACCATCATCACTTATGACTTCCTGAAAATGTCTCTAAACAGGACTGAGACCAGGATGAAATATACTGTTTATGTGTCACACAATCCAGAAACCTGTTCTAAGTGCTGCAGCTTTGGTTCAACACATATAAGTTATGACTCAGAATTAATTTCTTTGTAATAGCTCAAAATCCCTGCATGATAAGGAACATTGAAACTGTGTTATGATTTCTGGTAGTTTACATTTCTGAAGT
>NW_015278628.1:0-348 GCF_001447785.1 Gekko japonicus | reverse complement strand
TCAATTTTATTTGGATTAATCAAGGTATTTCGCTTTTACCCCCCCCCCAAACCAATAAAACGTACACACACTCCCTCACCCAATTCCTAGGGAGAGTCACCTGAAAAACATCCATTACCATTTTGAAATGGCCACGCTTATCTGATATTTCTTTGGCAGAGGCATCTATGCAGTTCTTAATTTTATCAAACAATGAAACAACAGAAATGAGGGAAAAAAATCATTTGGAGAATGAAGCACTGGGAGATTTTCTGTCCCTCTTCTCTGCTGCTAGGGGTTCAGGGACACGAGCCGGCATCCATGCCCTCGGCCCTAACAGCCAGCACACTAGGGTTCCCAAATCCCCCC
>NW_015278627.1:0-348 GCF_001447785.1 Gekko japonicus | reverse complement strand
TTCACCAGGTACTCCCAGCAACTGGAGGGGGGGCTTACTGGCAGTAAACTGAGGCCCTGGGCTGGGCCTCAGTCACCGGTGACACAACATCATTTCTGTTGCACACCAGAAATGATGCCATCATGTCACCAACAGTGTGGGGATGCTCTGGTATTTGAGAAAAAGCTGTATGGTAGAAGCCACTTTTGCCCAAATACCAGAGGGTCTCTATGTTGCCAGTGACCTGATGATGTCACTTTTAGTACATGGCAAAAGTGATGTCACTGCATATCCAGTGACAGAGGCCTAGGCCTCAGTTTTGTTGCCAGTCTCCCTGCCAGTCAGCTGATCAGTGTCAGGGGAGGGGCC
>NW_015278626.1:0-348 GCF_001447785.1 Gekko japonicus | reverse complement strand
TTCCTGCCCAAAAATAGCCCTGCGCATATGTACAGGCAAGACCACCTGCATGCCTCTTCCTCATAGCGATGTCCTGCTGCTGTTTTGTAAAACCTGTAGTCAGAGTTGCTAACAGGCCTGCAGAAAAATGTCCTGTCCTGTCCTTTAATAGAGGCTTAATATGTGGAAATGGGCAGCTGAAGCCTTTTTAAAAAATTTAATTTTGTTGAGTTTATTACAATATATATACAAAACGAGAACATGCCAAAGTCAATAGATCGATATCTGTCTGTCTGTCTATGTATCTAGTTTTGTTTACGACCGAGGTCAGCAGTTAATGTTTAAAACACAACAAAATTAATAGATTGT
>NW_015278625.1:0-348 GCF_001447785.1 Gekko japonicus | reverse complement strand
TCCTATTTGACTCTACCCATGTATGGACAACCCATACATACATAGAGTGGGCATGAGTGTGTATGCTGGCCCTGCCCTAACATCTGTACAATTGCCAAATCTTCTGTGCAGTTCTGAACATTTGGAAGGCAGCATTGCTGATTGCAGGGGGGGTAGCGTGCATGTGGATACTTCTGCTGTGTGTTCACACTGTACAGACAACTTGGCAATCATGTGGAAGTGGGGGGGGGAAGGGAGCTGGCCAGTGCACCTGCTGTCCCTCCCTGCATGGTCAGTCAATGTGCAGACAGGTCATCTGTACAGGACTTTCATAAGTCAGTGCCCTGAAGGTCAAAGGTGAAATGTTGA
>NW_015278624.1:0-348 GCF_001447785.1 Gekko japonicus | reverse complement strand
GTCACGGCTCACTTCTTCAGATACAAGCTCCTGCGCAGATGCGGCAGCAGCCCCTTTTATAACCCAAGCAGCTGCCCTCCCCCACAGAGCCCTCAAAGAGGAGCTGTGAAATCCCAGCTGTTCGGGGGAAGAAGAGGAGCTGGTAGCCCTTTGGACTCTCCTAGCGAAAGCGTCTTATGGAGATCGCCCCAACTAAGCACCCCTAAGCCAAGTGACAGCAATCTGCAAAATCCCCTTTGCAGCCCACAAACTCTTACAAAGAAAAAAAACCCTACCTGTGCCACTGGGGGAACCAGATGCCAGGGCTCAGCCCACACCAGGAGGGCTAGCCGGTGGGCATGACGGTTG
>NW_015278623.1:0-348 GCF_001447785.1 Gekko japonicus | reverse complement strand
GAACCCCGGAGAAGAGGACAGAGCCACACATATTTCTCAATTTTAAATGGCACTTTAAACACTTTTAGAGCTCTGTGGGATCAGGGAATAATCTGAGAAAATCCTGTGTTTAACTAGAATTGTTTATTTCTTATAAAATCTCTGGGAGATTCAGGGCAAAGCTATGGAGTGGTGGAACTGCAACCACCACAAACTTAGTTAGAATTTCAACCTTGTTTACTCCTGTGTCCTTCAGATAAGAAAGCAACAACAAACTGCTGCTTGAAAGCAATATGGATATTAATAGAATCCAAGTGTTGATGGTATTTGTATTCAGTTATGCTGAAATGAAATATAACTGAACTAACC
>NW_015278622.1:0-348 GCF_001447785.1 Gekko japonicus | reverse complement strand
CATATAAATATTACAGCAAAGCTTTAAAAAAGGAAACCCGTGCAGTCCGTAGAAAGAATTCTAAAGATAATAACCAGATGTCACAAAAGGGCTTGGCAGTTAAAACAAAAAAAAATGTTTAGAAGGCACCTGAAAGAAAAGAGAATGGTTATCTGATGAGCGTGACTTTGATCACCCAGCCTAGCATCACTCAGCATCAGCTAAGCAGGGTTGGCCATGGACAGTCATTGAACAGGAGACCACCAAGGAAGATGGGAGTTGCTGTGCAAAGGAAGGCAATGACGAACTCCCTCTGCTCATCGCTTACCTGGAACGCAGCATAGATGGGGTCACCGTGAACTGGTTGCA
>NW_015278621.1:0-348 GCF_001447785.1 Gekko japonicus | reverse complement strand
CACAAGCCATAATTGCAACATCTAGTTCTTTCCTAGCTGTTGTATATTGTGTAAGTTCTCTAGAAACATGACCTAGCTTTTCAAAGTTAGAATTGAATTGACTTTTCAATTCATCTACTCCCAAGTCATTCATTTTCTCAATTTGTTGAGTCTGTTGTCCTTTGCATATATTAGATTCTAAGTCTCCTGTCTCTTTCTTATACATCTCTTGCTCTACCTGCTGGGCCTGTTGGTCTTCCTGCTCTACTTCTTGAGCTCCTTGCTTCACTTCAGATGTGTAAAGCATTTGGATTAAAGTATCTTGCTGAACTTCTATTTCATGCCCCTGGCCCCTTTCAGGTGAAAATT
>NW_015278620.1:0-348 GCF_001447785.1 Gekko japonicus | reverse complement strand
TCTCCCATCCAGGGACTAACCAGGGCCGAATCTGCTTAGCTTCTGAGAGGTGATGGGATCGGGCTAGCCGGGGCCGTCCAGAACTAGCTGCTACAATTCAGAGGCCGCTGCCTCACCGAGCACTTTAGTCTTGCTTCCAAGAACAGAAGACTGCCAATTGTCTCATCCTTCTTACGGCTGAGCTGCCAACTTCCACTCAGGTAAACAAACAAGCATCCAGGATTCCCTGCACGGAAGTCAGCCGACTCCTTAAGTGACGTGACCAGCCCTCCTCCACCCTGTCAGTTGCACAACAAACAAACTCAACTCCCTGCTCAGTTCCTCTTCTTCGAACTCCAGAGAGCTGTA
>NW_015278619.1:0-348 GCF_001447785.1 Gekko japonicus | reverse complement strand
TCCTCCAAGGAGCTCAGGGTGGCATACACGGTTCTTCCTTTCTCCACTCATTTTCACATACTGTTTTGCAAGGCTCCTAGGAGTATCCGGCTGATTATTACTGAAACAAGACTTCTGGTTTACATGGATTCTGATATGCTCTAACAAGGGAATTCTTAAGTGTTGCACTCATAAATTCTCACACTTTGGTAAACTGTGGGGTTTTTTAAATCTAAAGTAGTTGGTGTACAGCAATTCCTGAACATTTCAGTGTCAAATCTGGAACTCCCTGATCATCTTTAGCCAATCTCCAGAATGCATCCTCTGCTGTTGCTTTCCAAAGTTGTATTGCTCATCCCTGCAAGTTTT
>NW_015278618.1:0-348 GCF_001447785.1 Gekko japonicus | reverse complement strand
AAATCTCTCTTTTTGTCATCCTGTTTATTTTGTTGGCTCTATAGACCATCCCATGACCCTGGAATGAAAACTCAAACTTTAAATGTATCTAATATACCTACTGTTAAAACTTCCACATCTCCAGTCAAAAGAGATCTAACAAAAAGATGCTCCAACTCAAACTTTGGTGAGGCCTCAGCAGAGACTCTATAATTGTGAAGCAGCCACTGCAAAGCTACATCTTGAATATGGTACAGGTGGTATTCTCCAAGAGCCATTTGCAGTCCACACGGAGAGACTATAACAGTCCATGTATTAGACTACAGCTATTGTAACTCTGCCAATTCTTCCCCAGTCTATTGAGTTGAC
>NW_015278617.1:0-348 GCF_001447785.1 Gekko japonicus | reverse complement strand
AAATAAACAAAGGCAGCAAGCTATACTAAAACCAATACTTTTTAAAAGTCATCAAAAGCTTAGTGAAACAGAACTGCTTGTAACAATTGTTCAAAAACAGCAAGTGACCCAGTCTGGCATTTTTCACTAGGAGCAGTTGTGCCAGAGTCCAAGGGGCCACCACTGAAAATGCTCTGTTCATAATAGATGAAAAACTCATTGTCCCTCTGACTAAACCATCCATATTTTTTCTTTTATTCGACTGGTGAGAGAATGGGTGGGGTAGAAGTGATGGTGTTCCCTAAGGTATCCCAGGCTTCAGCCATTTAGGCCTTTGATGGTTAAGTCCAGGGTTACCATGGGGGGGGG
>NW_015278616.1:0-348 GCF_001447785.1 Gekko japonicus | reverse complement strand
CTTCTCCTCTCCAGAACAGTTGCCAGTCTTCAAGGCATCTCTTGGTTTCAGCCCTTTGCTCTTAAAAATACAGAGCTTACTTGTCTGTTCAGGAAACAAGAGAAAGAGCTTAGTCAGTCTTAATAGATATTTAAGCAGCACTATCCCTGTCTGAATGAGTCTAGTGGCTGCTGTGGCTAAGTGGTAGTTTCAATAAAGCTGGAGGCTTAACGGAAGAAAAACTTAAACAAGGAATGCCTGCAAAGAAAGACTCCTGTATATTTAGCTTTTTACCAACGCTTAAAATGGTCTTTGCTTATACCAGTCTCCCAGTCATTGTTTGTTGCCTTCTTTTTGCATGCCAACTGA
>NW_015278615.1:0-348 GCF_001447785.1 Gekko japonicus | reverse complement strand
TCCTGGCTGCAGATCTGATTGGTAGAAAGTTGCGGGAGAGGGGAATCCCACCCACTCCCCTGCTCACCCCTGCTTCCTCTCCTTTGACTTTCCTCCTTCGCCAACCTTCCTGTTGAAAGGAGCTGAGTTGAGAAACCTATTCTCCCTGCCATCCAGCTGATGGGGGGGGGGTTGGCACTGAGAATAAAACATTGAAATTGCACTGTTTATGCTGGCATGTAAACAGCTTTTTAAAAAATCCCTCTCCTGCACTTTTTGGACGGTGAATGTCTTCTGGTTTGTAAAAACAACCTCTTTATCAGAACATGGCCTCAATGTGTGAATTTTTTGATCCACACTCTGAGGCTA
>NW_015278614.1:0-349 GCF_001447785.1 Gekko japonicus | reverse complement strand
CAGGGAGCTTATGGAAACTCAAGATATTAAAATGATGGAAGGCCCTGGGGAGTCCAGGAAACTTACCTGTGTTCAAGAAACAACACAAACTGTGGATAGATTTAAATATAGCCAATCAGGACTTGTTATAATGGAAGGAAAAAGATATATAAAAGGCTTATTAGGTACCCAAACCAGGGCCAAAGGGTATGAAGAACACTTAGAATTTGAAATGGGCCTAGCCAAATCTCCTAGATCCAGAAACTCTCCTTTAAGGGAAGAATGGACACAATCACAATCACAATACCAGGAAGTTCGGGTGTTAAAGAAAACAAAATTACAATTTTCACCTGAAAGGGGCCAGGGGCAT
>NW_015278613.1:0-348 GCF_001447785.1 Gekko japonicus | reverse complement strand
ATTTCCAGACTGCACGGACAGAACGTGCGTGGGGATCTTGCCCCATTTCCTATTCCCCGTGATCTCTGCCAAGCTCCGGCACCTGGCGCCTCTACCCTGCCAAGTTCCCCGTGTGTGCCTTGCAAGCACTGGAGGTCGACTTCAATTTGTCAATGAGACGCGAGTTGGAGAAGGGGGGAGGGGAAGAAAAGATGGCATGGAGAGGACAGGGGAGGGGAGGCGCGCAAGCCAAAGGGCGAGGTGGAATCCCTGGTTCTGGACTTTCAGGGAGCAGAACTCCAAGTCCGGAATCGCTTTCTATTAAGCACAGCTGAGAGCTGGTTTGGTGTAGTGGCTAGGAGTGTGGAC
>NW_015278612.1:0-349 GCF_001447785.1 Gekko japonicus | reverse complement strand
AGAAAATTTCAGTTTCCAGTATCCACAGGTGTTGGGCACTGTTGGTCCTGTGTCATGGAGATGGGCACCCTTTTTCCCTACCATGCACCTCAAAGGACATGTTAAAAAGGAGTCTTCATGCAAGCCTTTGGATCACACACACATGCACCTTCCATGCAATCCTCTCTACTGTTCAAGGAACAGAATTACAGGAGTGTGGCCTCCATGCTGAAGATATCATCCCAGAGCACCTGGCTCACATTCACAGAAGTGTGTGGTAGAAGAGAAGGGAACGCACATGCTTTCCCACTACGTGAGGGCAGCTACCAGCAATATATGAGCCAGGGCAGGGCTATTTTTGGGCAGGAAC
>NW_015278611.1:0-348 GCF_001447785.1 Gekko japonicus | reverse complement strand
ATACTTGAAGTGAAGTCAGTTTAATCCAATTTAGTTACTGGGATTGAAAACAAATAATTTTTTACTTGTGATCATTTAAATCCCAGCAATTCAGCATAATGTCCTTGTCTATTGTACTAATGGTTTCCCAGTTAAGAGTAACATTTGACAGCCATCCATGACTAATCAATTACTATCACTTAATGCATATTTTTGTAGAATGTTTCTATATTATGTTAGACTCTCCCACAAACCCCTTGCCTTTCCACTGCTGATGGTTCCAAATATGGGGGGAAATTCCCTATATCCTCTTCTCAGTTTAATGATGTCTAGAAAGAACAGAACACACTGGTCAAGATCTGTTAACTG
>NW_015278610.1:0-348 GCF_001447785.1 Gekko japonicus | reverse complement strand
AGCTTCACCATTTCCTGAGGGGCCTCTCATTTAACAATGGCGCTGGAGAGGAAGTGTCTTTTGATGAGAATGGCAAAATAAGAACTGGGTTTGATATTGCAAACTGGGTTATGTTCCCAAACAAGTCCTTCTTACGAGTGAAAGTAGGATGGACCGATCCACAGGCTTCACGAGGCAGAGAGTTCACCATTAATGAAGACATTATCACATGGCACAGCACATTTAACCAGGTGAGATCTGATTGTAGGGACCAAAGTACAAACCTAAACAATGACATGTTTCAGTTCCAGTTAGCGTACAGTTAATATGTGAAACTCATTGCCGCAGGATGTGGTCATGGCTGCCAAC
>NW_015278609.1:0-348 GCF_001447785.1 Gekko japonicus | reverse complement strand
CCCCAGCTTTGCTGCCATCCATCTGGGCTGGGCCAAGTTCCGTTGCCATGACAGCCCTCTGACATCACAGGGAGCATCGGGCGAGCGCTCCAGGCAGACCGAGCTGAGGTCTATCGCTCCCTTTCCATGTCAGTCTCTGGGCTGAATCTGCAGCGACATTTTCCTTGGCCCTGTCTGGAATACATCCGAGCCGGGCGAGGGGCGGGGGCTTCTTTCTCTGTGTGTCCTGCTAAAAGGTCATCGGCTGCAGATTCGGCCCTCCGGGGGTTAATTCGTCATGCCCATCCAAAGGGCAGGCCGGCTGGTTGCCTTGCCTGGCAAGCAGGGTTGCCAGCCTCCAGGTGAGGC
>NW_015278608.1:0-349 GCF_001447785.1 Gekko japonicus | reverse complement strand
CTCCAGTGATGAGCCTTACCATGTGACGTCTGCCTAGTCATGATCCTTTAGCCTGATCTGTTTCACAAAACGGGGAAGGAATGGGACAAGCCCATAAAAACTGACCCTGTACCCCAGGGAGGAATATGAATGTGATTGATAAATCGATAACTGCTTGGATCACTGAAGGCACCAGAGGAACTATTGATCAGACACTGGTGTTGAAAAAGCATTATCATGCTACAGTTCTTTCAGGAAGGATGTAAATATTGGATTGGAAAGATTTTGTGTCTGAAACATTGTTTGGGATATTGGCGGAGTCCATATTTTGAATTTAGTGTGTTAGCCTGATCTCATCAGATCTTGGAAG
>NW_015278607.1:0-348 GCF_001447785.1 Gekko japonicus | reverse complement strand
GGGAGTTTTACTGTCCATGTCATCTTGCCTTTGTGATATTTTCTCAATTCACACTTGTAAAGGAGATTCCACATAGCACAATGTAATCCAGTATTAGCTGTGTTTTCCCTTTCACACCAGATGCACATTACCTTCACACCCCCTCCCTCCATTCCTGTTTCTCTTCCATCATGAATCCCTGCCTACCCCTTTCCCATTTTTAGAAATTTCTGGTGCATACAGAGTGCCAAAGAGGAATTGTACAATAACACAAACTTTTTAAAAAAACACAAAACCCTTCTAGATATTTATATAGTGCTGACTACTGCAGACTTTTCAACTTTCTACCCCTTGTATTTGCCTGCCCAT
>NW_015278606.1:0-349 GCF_001447785.1 Gekko japonicus | reverse complement strand
TTGCAAGTAATAGCGACGTGAGATTCCTCCTATCTTCTCTCGTAGACTCATCCCACTTGTTCAGTAACATTACCTCAGGTGTGAAGGAGATACTTTGGTTTGTTATTTCATTGATGCGCAGAGTTATCTGCTTCCAGAAGTGGCTAATTACCGGGCAACCCCACCAGCAGTGTATATAGGAGCCCATCTGCCCGCATTTCTTCCAACAGGTGGAATCGAGGTTGTTATTAATTCTGTTTAATTGCGTTGGGTACATGTACCACCTTGTGAGTAATTTAAAATTCTGTAGGCGTAAGTTAAATATTGTGGAGTTGTTCATCGGTGAGGCCCAGATCGAAACCCAGTCGTT
>NW_015278605.1:0-349 GCF_001447785.1 Gekko japonicus | reverse complement strand
ACCAAACTCCCTGTCGACTGCAAAGTGTGCGTGATGAAAAATATGTTGTCCTCCCTTACCCCCATCATTGTTAGTCCCATGTCAACACATGAGTAACTGTAAATCGCTCAGAGCCGGCAGCTCTGCAAGGATTGAGCGATCAATAAATGGAAAGATTATTATATAAGAGCCAGCATGGTATAATGGTTAGTGTCTGAGAAACCCAGGTTCAAATCGCCACAATACCGTGGAAGATTGATAGGTGAATTTGGGCCAGTCACACACTGCCAGTCTGACCTAACTCGCAGGGTTGTCGCGAGGATAGAATGGACGAGAGGAGAACTGATGCAAACTGCTTTGGGTCCCCATT
>NW_015278604.1:0-348 GCF_001447785.1 Gekko japonicus | reverse complement strand
CGTTCCTAACCACTACACCAAACTGGAGAGCTAAATATACTGAGCTGGATGGTCTGATGACGGACAGGAGCTTTACAAGTTCAGATATGCAGAGGGTTCTCCACTGTGTGAAGGGCTCGCTCTGTTTAGGAAGTTGCTAAACCACTGTGGTACCCACCTCCCTACTCGAGCAAGAAGTTCCTACCATCAGCCACAAGACCCACGGCCATCTCCTCTGGACCTTACAGATGATTATTTTCTTTCTTTCTTTTTTAAACCTTCCAAGATAGAACAACAACATGTCCGGCTATCACCGGCTTTCCAGCTGTTGACTGAAAGACAAACAGGTGTGTTGCCAAACAGAGTGTG
>NW_015278603.1:0-348 GCF_001447785.1 Gekko japonicus | reverse complement strand
GAAAAGGTACATCTACTTCTAAATTATCTGTTCTTTTTCAGTGATTTCTTTAAAAATCACAGAAACTTCTAAAACATAAACAATGTCAAGTTCTTGAAAATGTTAATAGTGACATAAAGCTGCATTTTCGCAAAGCTCTTACACTGTCAGAGGATCTTGGGTACTTAAACGGCCAGTGCAAGAGCCTGTGTGGTAGTTTGTATGTGAGAATCCAAGATACAAATCCCTTGGCAGCTATGAAGCTTATTGGAAGGGTTTGGCAAGCCACTGTCTCTCAGACTGATCTTACCTCATAAAGGTCGCACTCAGATGTCATGTTAACCTGACTAATTATAAGCAGACATAGTT
>NW_015278602.1:0-348 GCF_001447785.1 Gekko japonicus | reverse complement strand
AAGAGAAGGACCCTTCATGGTAAGTGCCATATGTTGTTCTCTACTGTGCAGACTATTCCATGTTTTGAGAGAACCAGTGTATTATTGTGGCCTTTTCATCTCCTGTATTGTCCCTAAATTTTATAGTAAGGTACAATTAAATCTATTGTATAAGAAATTTCATTTTATACTAGAATTTATTGTGGAATATCTCCTAGTTTTTAATTAAAAATGCTTGTAAGTCATAGAAAAATGTCACTTCAGTGTTTTCTTTTAAGTGTTCTGCCTGCAGTTTCCATGTTGTGTTGATCACTGAAACGTATTGATCACTATATGTACTGCACACCACTCCATATGCCAAAATTCTAC
>NW_015278601.1:0-348 GCF_001447785.1 Gekko japonicus | reverse complement strand
AGACGTTTAATAAGTCACCATCGTCATTATCATCTCTGGCAGGCGCTGGCGGGACCCAGAGGCTGACCAGGGCAGTGGGCAAGTCGTTGGCCATGGAGATGATCCTGACCGGGGAGCGGATCTCCGCCCAAGAGGCCAAGCAGGCAGGTAAGAGGGGCCGCTCGGCTCTCGTCGCCCCACTCCCACAGGCCCGAAGGGGGCGGGAGGCTCAAGCGGACGGGTGCCCCGGCCCTGTCCCAGGCAGTCGCACCAGCTGAGCATGTGGGGCCTTCCTCTCCCACTGCAACCCAAGTCGTGTCGGTTTCTGCACCCGGCGGAGTGCAGAGCGCTTCCTGGGGGTGGGCTTGG
>NW_015278600.1:0-348 GCF_001447785.1 Gekko japonicus | reverse complement strand
CAGTGAAAGGTGGAGCTGAGAAGGTCTCTCTAGCCTGATATCCAGGTTGAAGGAACAAGTAGGAACACTCTGAAGAGTTCAGCTGCAGACAGCAGAGGCTGGTCAGCTAAGAAGGAACTCAGAATTGTGAGGAATACTTTGTGAAGAATAGTGTGGGGAAACATGTCTGCAGTTGAGGAAGGGAAGTCTATTTCTACAATTTATTATTGTTTTCACTGTTCCTTTTCCCATTCTCCCCTCCTGTGTTTCCCAGTTCTTTTGTCCACGCTTTTCCATTATCATCTTTGAAATCATATATTTTACTACATCAATATTTGCTAACTTCCTCCATTCCTCTGATTGATGACA
>NW_015278599.1:0-349 GCF_001447785.1 Gekko japonicus | reverse complement strand
GAGATCTGATTCTTTTCTCATCTTGCCTTCACCCTGTTTGTACACGTGTATGATTTTCAGCCTAAGTGTGCATATGTTGGGTTTCTTACATTTAGGGCAACCTCCCTTCACATTTGCCTCTGTTCCCCTTCCCCCATCCTGCTTTCTGCCGTGTTTCCATTGGCTGCAAGTAGGACATTCCCCTTTTCCCATGCCGGGCTCATGCTCAACACCTGGAATGGCACTGGCAATCACTGCTCTGAGAATACTGAACTGGAGCCCTCACCAAACCAATGAGTCAGCCATGTGACTAGGAGAAACATTGTGCACAGAAACACCAATCAGGCTGAAAAGTACGCAGACGGAGAGT
>NW_015278598.1:0-349 GCF_001447785.1 Gekko japonicus | reverse complement strand
TATAATATTATAAGGTTATACAGAGACCCATAAAACTGCTATATTAAAAGAGAAAAAGAGAGGCAGATGGAAGTGCCAGGCGGACACATATGCACCTGCACATTCCCTGGGCAGTGACTGAAGCCACCGTTTGAATTTGATAGTGTTTTTTTTTAAAATGGTCAGTTGAGAACTGACAGTTGAAGGAGGCTGATGGAAGGAAATGCTGCAAAGAAGCAGAGAGTTGCGGCTGGCCAGATGGTTTGTCTCACAGAAAGATGCTGGCTTGAACTGACCCACGACTGCTCCAGTGTCGTTCCAGGGCAGGTTGTTGTTATGCTTGGACTTTGTTTTCACTGTGTGTCTTGAT
>NW_015278597.1:0-349 GCF_001447785.1 Gekko japonicus | reverse complement strand
CTCTAGTGCGAAATCAGCCCATGTTACTGAGAAGCCTCGTTGGCACCGTTCGCTTTCTAAAAACACCTGGTGGGCACCAAGAAAGTGGTCACCCCGGCGCCTCGGGGCACCACGTTGAGGACTCCTGAGTCAAAGCGAGACGGTCCAAAGCAACGAGTGCTTCTTCAGAATGGAACCCCGAGCCCAATGAATCCATCCCTTAGAAAACCCACAGGAGATGCTATTTCTGACATTTCCCTTAGTTTTAATATTTTACCTTCACGAGTGGCCCCCCAAAAAAAGTCTTTAAATAAAAGCCGCTCTTCTCATGGGTGTGAGCGTGCCTCCTCCCTTCCTAGGTTATGCAAAC
>NW_015278596.1:0-349 GCF_001447785.1 Gekko japonicus | reverse complement strand
TTGGAGGGGAGACCACCAAGGATGTCCAGAGTTACTACTCGGAGGCAGGCACTGGCACTGGCAAAGGACCTCTGTCCATCTCTTGCCCTGAATACCCCTACAGGGTCGCCAACACCATGCATTTCTTAGATTTTTATCCTCACCATGCCGAGTGGCATCCTTGGCTCCTGCCCCGCATATCTCCCAACAGCCCTGTGAAGTGTGTTAGACTGAGAACCAGTGACGGGCCCAAGGCCACCCAGGGACCTTTGTGGCAGAGGGCAGACTCCGAACCTGGGCCTCCCCAATCCTAGTCAAGTGCTTTAGCCAGGGACACCACAGCTGACATTCCTCATAACCTGAAACAGAG
>NW_015278595.1:0-349 GCF_001447785.1 Gekko japonicus | reverse complement strand
TTTTTTTTTGCCCCCTGCTATCACATAACTATCTCCCTGACTTTGCACTGTACATTCCTGGTAAAAATAATGCATTTGAGAATGTCCTATTTGTATTTTACACGGGGAAAAGAAGTACTCATTACGATCTAAGTAAATATACATATTGCACAGAAAAAAATAACATTCTGACTCTGCTTCAGTTTAGTGCTTCCTGTAAGCTCCGAGAGGCTCCATACAAGGGTCAGTTGGGACTCCTCTGTATTAAATGAAATGCTAGTTGAGTTAATGCTTATTCAGACTGGCCACGTGGCAGAACTGTTGCCCAATTGCTGTGCGATCTGCCCAGATCACACGTTAGCATACATCA
>NW_015278594.1:0-349 GCF_001447785.1 Gekko japonicus | reverse complement strand
CACAACCGAAGTTAAGTATCCTGAAAACAATATCAAAGAAACTAGTATTGGCAAGGCAATATTTCTATTAAGTAGCACTTTAATAACCCATAAGCAAGTAGTGAAGGTGGTGAATGTTTGGGACAAGGTCCCTTTAAGCGGCCAAAAAAATTAAGTCACAGGTGATTTCAATAAGGTGAAGGGTTAAACAGCTGGAGAAGGGGGGAAACCTCTCAAAATACCTCTCTGACGTGGAATAAACGCTCTGCTGTCTTTCAGGCGCGTGCGACAGACGAGCGGACGATCGGGGCCGTGTGGGGAGAGAGACGTGGGGACGTGCGGAGAGGGCGTGCCAGCAGCCTGGAGTGAC
>NW_015278593.1:0-349 GCF_001447785.1 Gekko japonicus | reverse complement strand
TGGAAACTCTTTGCTCAAGTCTGTCTAAGCTGTAGCTAGTGTCGGTACCTAAGACCAAAAATAGACTTAAACGAACAGCTTCTTCTGTACATGTGCAAAAATATAATTTTACACAATGAGCCAATTTAGAATGTCTTAAAGATATGACATTCATCTCATAATGTATGGAAGCATTGTGAATTAGAGAAATTCACATTCCACAATGGGCAATTATGAAATTTGTCAGCATCATTGTGTTAACTTTTCTGAAGCTTGAACGGCTGCATTTTAACTTTGGTGGCTGCCATTCTATATTTGTACTAGTACAAGAAGTATTTGTAGTAGTGTTTGGATGGGAGACCACCAAGGA
>NW_015278592.1:0-349 GCF_001447785.1 Gekko japonicus | reverse complement strand
TTTATTTTGTTAGTTATATTGTTCCTTAGATATTAAGCATATCTGATACGCGTTAATCAAAGTAGTGATCATACTAATTTTTTTTTCCAAGTTAGGAAGGTATTTTTTGAATTGCACTCGATCCAGGATGGATCGCGATCAGGATGTCAGGTTGTTCCCTTGCTGTTTATACGACTCTCCTGCTCTTTTCTGAGCGAACTCAGTGGGGCTCCCAACAGCTTCCAATCCAGACCCAGATTGGTGCCAGGGTCTCTACCAGGGTCCAATAGGAGGAGCCGTCTGCACCCCATTGGCTGAGTTGTACTAATGCCCGTTTCACCCATGAAGGGGGGGCTCGTCCCCCTGACAT
>NW_015278591.1:0-349 GCF_001447785.1 Gekko japonicus | reverse complement strand
TTTTTTTCTTTGCAGCTGCTGTCCCGGAAAGAAATAACATTTAGCACATTATTGTCGGCCAGTGCAGGATTCTGGAATCCCTTTGTTGCCGAAGGCTATAAATCACCCGTCTCACCTAAGCTCCATCCCCAAGGCCTGTTGTTTATGCAAACTTCAATACCAACATGATTATCATCTAAGCACACCACAGTTTTAAGACCCGAGAGCTCCTAAAGAGTGCTGGAAAAGACACCAGCTGTCAACAGCTGGCCAGGAAACCAGGAGAGGAAGGATATCAAAGCGCTGACATTTCAGACAGCTCTCTGCTGATGGCAAGTGGGGGCTTTGTGGTAGGCCAGATGTATAGATT
>NW_015278590.1:0-349 GCF_001447785.1 Gekko japonicus | reverse complement strand
TCCCAGATTAGAGTCTGTGCTCCTAAACTGTCCGGTAACTGCTTTGTGTATCAGCAAAAGGAAATATTTCTTTTTGCCTTGCACCTTAAGGTTATGACAGATTTTTAAAATAACGATTTTTGAACAAATATCCTTTTTTCCTGTATGCTTGGGTGCTTGCGGTGGCCAGCAATGGCGACGGGTTTAACATTACATGCAACTCTCCATCACTACAGCAGAGGACAGGGGAAAACCCCCCCTACAACGGCATCATATTTACAACAAAAGTCACAGCTGTCCCGTACAAAATGAAATTAGGTTTGATTTTGTGTCATGACAATGTTCATTAGTACCATCCAGTCTCGGAGGG
>NW_015278589.1:0-349 GCF_001447785.1 Gekko japonicus | reverse complement strand
CCCCCCCCCTCCAGAATTTATGGAAGCAAGTACACATTTTTTTGCACCTCACCGTCTCTCTTGCAGTGGGAGTCTGAATCGACTGAAAAAATAATGGTGCCGAGTACATATGCCCAAAGGGATGCCTCTGACCGGATGTCGGGAAGAGTAGCTATTGCAGCTAAGAAAACAACGAGAGCAGCGGTGCTTATAATTAGTTGAGTCAGTCTGTTCAATTAGTCAAGCTTTAAAAACCCTCTTGTTTAAAGATCCAGTTTCAGTCGTGCAGTGAACGCAGGTGCGGGTTAACACTTTCCATACCTGCTGGGAACGCCCGCTCTGCTGTACCCTGGCCTGGTGAGTCCTGCTT
>NW_015278588.1:0-349 GCF_001447785.1 Gekko japonicus | reverse complement strand
CACACTAACTCAGCTTTGAAGGAACACTGCTCCAGATCCCAAATTGCATTTTGAGGTTAAGGGAATGAGGGGAGAGGACCTGTTCTGTGGGCACCTTCTGCGGAAGGTTACGTTAAAAGTGGCGAATGTATACAGGCCCTTCTGGATGTGCCCCCCAATACTACAAAAATAAAGAGCATCAGAGAAATGTAATTCCTTCTGCATAGCACATACCGGAGCATGCGACTAACTTTAAAAGCATTTTTGGTGACACTGTGATTTGGAATCTCATGTATTGGTTTAAAGTTCTTGAGGCAAGTGGGGCTCTTGTAAAGGCTTTACAAGAATAACGTTTAATTGTACACCACAG
>NW_015278587.1:0-349 GCF_001447785.1 Gekko japonicus | reverse complement strand
TTGGTGTCCCTTATTGTCATTCCTCCAGTGATAGCCTCCACGAGTTTGTGCTGCAGATGGGTGCGTCTCCAGTAATAATAATTCAAGTGTGTACCTGTTTGTCCTGCGGAACAAAAAGTTCTGTTTTAGTTTTGCAGGGTGGTTTCATCTCTCGACATGGCCTGCAGCAGTTTCTTAATAAGTGTAAGTACGAACTGCCGTACGTCATTTATATTAGTAGAAGTCTAGTTTTGCGCTCTCTCTCTCTTTTTAGACAGTCTTCTTTAGTTTGCCTTTAGTCTGATGTAGGTTGTTCCATCCAGATGCAATGTTATATAGTGGTTGGAAGAAGAAGAGAAGAGATTGGATT
>NW_015278586.1:0-349 GCF_001447785.1 Gekko japonicus | reverse complement strand
TTCGAACTGCTAGGTTGGCAGGAAAAGTGTGATTATTTCAATATTAATGTGGTTATTTCTTAAACAAAACTATTCGTCTAATACAAAACCTATTCCAAATAATCACAACAGAGAAGTAAAGTAACAGCCATCCAACTCATGAGTTTACAAACAGTAAACCAGTGACTCACAAGTAGATGGCAAGTCAACAACTGGAATGTTCTAATGCTGCAAGGGTAATGCGATACTCAAATAGATCCGCTCCCGGTCCAAAGTACGAGATCCAGAGTCCAAATTATGAATTCCGAGATGAGGTTTCCGGATTTAATTGCACTCGTTTTGAATAAACATCAGCACTTTCAAGAAGTTT
>NW_015278585.1:0-349 GCF_001447785.1 Gekko japonicus | reverse complement strand
TGACTCATCACAGATGATGGTCTCATCACAGCTGAACTTTCCCAAGACCTCCCCTTATCCAGGGCCAAACTCAGAGCACTTGTGGCAATGCAGGAGACATTCTATTGGAGGTCTTGAATGATGGTTTCCCAACCTAGCAGGATACCTTTGAGGACTGACCCCCACACCCATGGCAGTACACATTTATGAACAACTGTACACTGAATGTTGGCACTGGTAGATTAATGATGAGGTGAGTTATCATTCTGTATAATAGCAAGTGAGACCCAGTACATTTGATTGTAATGTAGTTATGTATGACAGTAACTGTATGTATAAGAGGGAAGGTGGCATGGTACAGCTCAGTCTC
>NW_015278584.1:0-349 GCF_001447785.1 Gekko japonicus | reverse complement strand
TGGTACTTTATTATACTGCTACTTTGAAAACTATTTCACTCATCAATCAAAAAGAGAAAATATCGCATACAAAACCTTTTCCCATTTCCCCCTTAAATGTCTGGTTTTTTTCCACTGGAAAACTGTTCTCGGAATTACTGATTCTTTGCCTCCTGAATGCTTCCGATTTCCCTCCCAAGCCTTCATATTTTTATCAACACATGATTCCTGTTCGTTTAGAGTTGCATATACGATTATTCCCATGAAAAAGAAGGCCCATGGAAAAACGCTGATAAAGCAGCAGCAGAGCAAGGAGTCAGTACCAGTGAAACATAATTTAAAATAGTGAAACTTTCTTCCTCCGCCTTCC
>NW_015278583.1:0-349 GCF_001447785.1 Gekko japonicus | reverse complement strand
CTAGTTATGGGACTAAAACAGCCTTGGCCAACCTTGGTGGATGAGTTGTGCCTGGAAATGGACAAAGGGAGTGAGACTCTGTTGATTCTCCTGAACCCCTCAGCGGCTTTCAATGCCATTAATCATGGCATCCTTTTGGAGCACCTAAGAGGCTGGGACTGGGAGGTACCATTCTGCCATTGTTTTTGTCCTGCCTGGAGGGTAGGTTTCAAAAGGTGTTGCTAGGGGACTGCTGCTCAGTGCCTTGGGCTTTGGCCAATGGGGTCCTGCAAGATTCCCTCTTGTCCTTTTTGCTTTTTAACATCTCCATGAAACAGCCAGGTGAGGTCATCCAGAGATTTGGACTGAG
>NW_015278582.1:0-349 GCF_001447785.1 Gekko japonicus | reverse complement strand
GCTCTACCATTGAGCCACAGCCCCTCCTATAGGTCCCATATGTTTGGCGTTGCAGTACATATACATATGACATTTTATAACGCTCTAGACAAAGTCCTGTCCTTGACAGTGTACATATGGATTGTACGCTATGCAACATTTCCGGGGCACAATGTAGCAGTGAAAACAGTGTTGAGGGATAAACCTTGACAAGTCCTGCCTTAAAGAAGCCCTAATCAGAATGTGCCAGCAAGGGAATCATCCTTTTCACTGCCGTGCCTAGACGTCTCTCACTCCCCACCCCTCAATTTCCCTTAAGAACTAGCACTGAACAACTGAGACACCTTATTTACTGCAACCCAAAGTCACA
>NW_015278581.1:0-349 GCF_001447785.1 Gekko japonicus | reverse complement strand
CTGACAAATTTAAGATAGTTCACAAGGTATATTAAAGACTACTAAAATAAAGACTACAGAATGTTTTCTTCTGCTCTTAACCTCAAAGTGAAATGTGCTACTCACATGGGGTTTTGAATGATATTTGGACTTTGCTGGACTCTATGAGGTAACTCTTCATTGTTTGCTCCTTCTTCCCAGAAGTGCTATAATCTAACATGAGCTGTAATAAAATTGCAGTATTGAGACTGGGTCTTAAGATCTTACTTGAAAAATCTATTGGGGGGGGGGATTTTCTCCTTTAAACCCCCCCCCAAAAAAACCTTTATATTTTGTAACATTTGGCCTGATTAAGAGTTCTGGTGAGCTC
>NW_015278580.1:0-349 GCF_001447785.1 Gekko japonicus | reverse complement strand
GTAGATAAAGCAGTTCGGCTAACAGCTAGGAAACACAGGGAGCACAGAGCATGGCGCAGGCGCAGGCCTTCAGCTGACCCGGGCTGGGAGTTTAACAGGCAACTGGATATTTTATCTTCCTCTTCAGGGGAAGCAGGAGACATGTCCTTTGAGGCCAACTGCCATTCCCCAGGACCTGTTCTGCAGTGAGAACAGCTGAAAGAATCCCTAGAGTGTGTGTCTTCCCACCAAATCCCTCCCACCTTTTTAGCAGAAATAGTAACTTCCCATTTGCCATTAAAAGGATGTGGGGGAGGGGACTGACCATTCCAAATTACCTGTTATTTTAGCAGCTAAGTGAGATTATTCA
>NW_015278579.1:0-349 GCF_001447785.1 Gekko japonicus | reverse complement strand
CTGGCAACCCTACCCCCACCTCCCACCAGTGGTCGGAGAGAACCTGGCAAGTGTAGTTTCTCCCCCCAGTTCTTTCAGCAGTTCTTTCCCTCCTAGTCACCTTACTGTTCACCTTGACTGATACAGACCAGTCAATGCACCCAACTATACTTCTTGCTTTTCCTTGCTACTGTGTTAGTCCGGAAGAGCACAGCCTGGAATCCTTCCACAATTAAAACTGATCTCCAAACTACAGGGAAGAGTTCCCCTGGAAGAAACCACATTTCTGGACAGTAAACTCTGTGGCATCTAGGGTTACCAGGTCCCTTTGAGAGCTGGTGGGGGGGATGGGGGGATGCTCTGGGAGCCA
>NW_015278578.1:0-349 GCF_001447785.1 Gekko japonicus | reverse complement strand
CAGTTTGATCTGCAAGCAATTATCAGGTGGTGTTATCTAGTTCCATACCAGGAAAAGCTCCAACTGACCATTTCTGTGCATGAGACCTTTATTAAAGGGACACAACACTTTTTTCCTGACCAGTTGGCAATAGGGGTGCCATTAGCCTGCTTCCAGTGAGTAATCCCAGCTGGCACTCCCTGTTCCTCTGCCAGTGCTCAGTAAAAAAGAGGAAGTGACGCCACACAGTTTTACCAGAGAGATCAGGATCATCCCTAGAGCATCACACAATATGGTGACATCACTTTTGTTTTTTTGGGCCCCCCAGAAATGATGTTGCAGCATTGCACAATGCTGTTCATGTGTGCAG
>NW_015278577.1:0-349 GCF_001447785.1 Gekko japonicus | reverse complement strand
TGGAGCTGCAGTCCCAAATCATCTTCCAGCTGACTGGTATCTGGCTGTCTGACCCTTGGGCCAGGCCTTGAATGAGGATGACCCACACACACACACACACTAGCTCAATGCTATGCCATCTGTTCCAGACATTCCTCTGCCCTGGCATCCTCTGCTATGGCTCCCTTGTCTGGTGATGAGGGAGAGAAAGCTGGGGCAAGGCCCCTTTAAGACCAGCAACACACCTGCAGAAGGGTGGGGGCTTACCCAGGAGAGAATGTCCGAAGCCGCAAGGAGAGCAGAAGCCAGGAGTTCAAGAGAAGGTGGAAGAGGACCCAAGGGATGTGGCATCCATGTAAGTAGCTGAGAC
>NW_015278576.1:0-349 GCF_001447785.1 Gekko japonicus | reverse complement strand
GTAGGATTTCTGTATGGTCTGGGTGTCAGATTCTGGTCCATCCTGCCAGCCGGGTAGGGTGCACTCACCCTTAGGAACGTAAAGATTCGTAGCCCCCTTTAACGCTGCCTCAGTCACTCTTTGCTCTTGTTCCCCCAGCCTTGGTCCCGGGTTTGAGGGTCTGTGTTTCACCTAACGCTTTTTCCCTTTCCTCAGCACGCCACACACTCCTCCTCATGGCACCTGGGACCGGGCTTTATTCTCCCCGGCTGCGTTTTGGGCAATTGGCCTTTTTATTCCCTGCCAGTGTGTGCCTCCCTTTTACAGCAATCCACTCCAAGGTCTAATCACCCATCCATTATCCCCCCAG
>NW_015278575.1:0-349 GCF_001447785.1 Gekko japonicus | reverse complement strand
CACCGAGCTCCGCACCTGTCCGCGCTCCCCATCAGGTTCCCGGCTGCAGGCGAAGATCCATTGCGGCGAGTCGGGCTTGCTCAGGAGTTGCCGTACCAGCTCCAGGCCGATGCCTCGGTTGGCTCCGGTCACCAAGACGCTGCGCGCTCCGAGCCCGGCCATTCTCTCCGGGTGCGGCGACGGCACTGACCGACAATAAACCGGACAGTCCGGGGAAGTTCCTGCTGGCTGCCGGCAAAAGAGGGCCCCCTTGTGGCCACGCGTGGACATTCGGCTGCGCTCGGAAGCCCAGGACCAAGATAGGAGCACCAAGAGTAGTTTTAAGCAGCGTTGTAGGGTTTTTTCCCTA
>NW_015278574.1:0-349 GCF_001447785.1 Gekko japonicus | reverse complement strand
ATTAAATATATGTGTTTTTTCTTATTACCTGTCACCTACTACTTCACAGTCTTCCCATCCATATCATATAGAAATTGCACAGTTGAAAACATCAAATTGCATACTTAGTTCTCTATTCCAAAAATCAAATAGGGCTTCTAAGCATCGGGGGAGTAAGCACGTTTAGCCCTCAGGTGTTCACTTTTGATTGTCATGTGACAAGTCTTTAGTTGCATTCTGTCATTCCTGCAAGCAGGTTGCAGTGGCCAAATGAGATTATCCTCTTTAATCCTCACATCCTAATCCTGTGGCTAAAAGTGCAATCCTGTGCAAAGTAACACTCTTCTGAATCCATTGAAGTCAATGGGTT
>NW_015278573.1:0-349 GCF_001447785.1 Gekko japonicus | reverse complement strand
TGTCTAATGCCTACATGGTTAATGGCACATGAGTGTTCTCTCTGTAGCTCTGCTATGGCTCAAGAAGCCGTTTCTAGCACGGATGCTAGCCTCAGTACTGACCTTTAGGCTAAACGTCCTGCATCTACCGACAGCTGCACTTACTGGGAGTATGCCATATTGGAAAGAAATGTACAAGAATTTAAAAGCCACCAAACCAAAGCAATGAAGGAAGATTAGAAAGGGAGTATGTGTTCAAGACGGAAGATGACAAGGCAATTTTTTTTTAAGCACCAAAAAAGGGGAAATGAAGGCTACATGGATCCCGTCAAGCAAAAGTGTAGACAGTACTGGGGGGGGGGGGGGGGCC
>NW_015278572.1:0-349 GCF_001447785.1 Gekko japonicus | reverse complement strand
TCTTCCCACAATGAGCCTTACTCTTAGTAGACTATAAAGTCAAGTTAATACACCTCAGCAAACTTGTGTATTGTCCAGTTATTTCCATTGCACTTTGACTGAAGCAACTGAGATGGCTAAATGATGGGAGAGTAATGAATTCAAGAGAAAGTGGTTACTAAAGGATCCTTCAGGGAGCTGCATTGATCTGTTGCAGCAAAAACAGCTGTGACACCTGAAAGAGTGACAAATGTATTTGGTGCTAGCTTTCATGAGTTAGCACTTACTCTATCAGATGCCTGATGTTAACCCTGTTAACAAGCCCTTCATTGCCTGGGACTTGTATGTCTGCAAGACTGTGGGCCAAACT
>NW_015278571.1:0-349 GCF_001447785.1 Gekko japonicus | reverse complement strand
CCAGATGACCTCTTTGCACCAGCAGGAGCAGAAGTGAAGTGGGAAAGCACTGTGACGTCCCTTCTAGTATCTGGAAGTGATGTTGTGATGCTTTAGGTATTTCCCAATCTCTGTGGTAAAAACATAGATATTTGGGGAATTCCTTGAGTCACGATGGCACTTCTGGGTACAAATGGAAGTGATGCCACAATTTTGTGTGACCATGGGTGCAGTCAGGCATGCAATTTGCTCCATTGTCCTTGCTGGAGCCCTGCGGATTTAATGAGCATGTTCAGACATCCACATCTGTAACCTGTTCCCCAGTCATTGGCCTCCTGTACTCACCACTCTCCTGGTGTGTTCTTTTCAG
>NW_015278570.1:0-349 GCF_001447785.1 Gekko japonicus | reverse complement strand
TTAACCACAGTTAGTCTTAACTGTGGTTTGGTTGATGTACAAATGTGGACATCCTGGTAGACCTTGTTTATTCCTCTGTACAGCCTGTGCCACAATGCAGGCTGACTGAGCAATGCTAGAGAAAGTTACACTTTTCTTATCTCAACTGGTTTCAAAGCCCATTGACTTCAATAGAACTATATATAGTGTATAACTAACCTTCATATTGCCCTGCAAGATACCAGCTGTGTGGGGGAGACAGGGGAAATAATGAAGGCCATGAAACCAGCACTCATTAAGGCAAACCAGGCAAATTAGGTTGGATTCAGCATGCTTTTTAGCTGACTCTCACAGTAATTCTCCTCCTTAC
>NW_015278569.1:0-349 GCF_001447785.1 Gekko japonicus | reverse complement strand
CCACATACCAAGTACCACGTCAGGCCACTACTTCGGCTACCTCAGAGACGTGGTCCTCCCGGGCCCCACACACGGAAAGATCTCTCCTACTCTGAGACTTTAACTGGAAATGGTGCCACGTGCTAAACACGGTGCTCGGCTGCCGGGTCTCAGCCCCTCCCTTGCGACTTCCGCACAGTAGGAATTCGTTCCCAACTTTTCTCCATGGAGTAGATCTGGCATTTCCCCCACTTCTCAGAAACCCAGTGGAAACTGGCCTTCCCTGAGCAGGTGGGAAATATCAGATCTCACCACATGGGGGAGTATTTGGAAGATACTTTCACCATGCAAAACCGAGGCAAACAAAAAA
>NW_015278568.1:0-349 GCF_001447785.1 Gekko japonicus | reverse complement strand
CTCCCTGCAGAATGCGGATGGCTCCTGGGACCCTGATTCCAACCTAGCCAGTCTGCTGGGCCTGAGTGAGGCTAAGATCATGAGAAAAACACCTAAACAGGTAAGCTCTGTGGTAAGGACAGAACCTGGCTTTTGAACGGGTGCCTGGACAGGGAAAGGGCCCTCTTTGGGATCCGTTTGCCTGGTTTTGGGGTGAAGAACAATCATCGTTTATTCCGAACCCAGTTCATGGCCTTCCGTTCTGATTCCGAACCTAAGGTGAAGTCAGGATTTCAGTTCCAGAAAAAAAGGAGAAAGGAAGGAAAACTGACTTCACTGTGGTCTAACCTGTGAAGATGGTAATGCTCAA
>NW_015278567.1:0-349 GCF_001447785.1 Gekko japonicus | reverse complement strand
ACTGTGCACCAAATTCAAACTTTTTTGTGTTTCCGAATTGTTACCTGGGAAATAGACGGGGCACATAGAAAAGGTGCACATGAGGAACTGCAGAGTGAACTATTTATAATAATTTTAAATAATCAGGCAGAGGATACACTCTTCGGCTAGATGGACCAATAGTCTGATCCAGTATTAAATAGCTTCATATTCTCACATTTGGATAAAGCAAATTTATCATTTGGAGAATTGCAAACTCCCATTCAAGACACTGGCATTTGCTGACTCGTAGGGCAGCTAAACATGTATGTGAAGTTCCATGTGCACACACACCACCAACGTAGGACTTCAGGGGACTGCCTTGAAATGG
>NW_015278566.1:0-349 GCF_001447785.1 Gekko japonicus | reverse complement strand
TTCACTCACGAGGTAAAATTTCTGCTCACGGTGGAGCTGTAGAAGGAATTCTGGTGTCAACCAACCTCTCCTTGATGGGTGGGCACCTGGAGTCTTCCAAGTGACAGATAGTTTGGCCGGAATAGCGAGTGATACTTCTTGCCCCTCTTCCCTAAAGGAATCCATGATGCTGATAAAGCCATTTTTGTGAGGATAAAAACAGAGGAGAATGACGTACGCCACTTTTGAGCCCCAGTGGGAAGACCAACGGGGTATGAATTAAATAAGTAATATTGTGGTGGTGATGCAACGTGCCGTCAAGTTGCAGCTGCCTTCTAGTTACCCTGTAGAGTTTTCCAAGGCAAGAGAC
>NW_015278565.1:0-349 GCF_001447785.1 Gekko japonicus | reverse complement strand
GTTGTTGAGTTGCATACTTAACAGTATCCATCAAGTATTTTTAGAAACTGGGTGGGGTCAGGTGAAATTTTTTGAGTTGTTGATGTTTACAGTATAATGCAGGCAGCGGCTTTATGTAAAGTACCTTACCTGGGTATATAGCGCTCAGTGAGATTTGATTCTGGCTAAACACAATTGCGCTGCATGGCTAAAATACTAAATGCGCCTGAGCGGAACTTCTATTGAAGCATTCAGAGTTTCCCAGTTTTAACATATTTTTATAATTCAAGTAGAAGGTTGATAATGACATCATCAATTTTGTTCGCTTTTCAAAAATCATTTCTGTTCCTATCAAAATGTGGCCTGAATC
>NW_015278564.1:0-349 GCF_001447785.1 Gekko japonicus | reverse complement strand
GCAGGGACCCGTGAGAAACTTGCAGGGTGGGGTAGGGTAGCTGCCGCCGCCAGCTCCCCACAGTGGCCCCTGATTGCCTGCCTTCTTTCTTTGGCAGGGGTTGGCGCAGCAGGTGGGGAAGGAAGGAATCCTGGGTGGGTGTCAGGAAGGATGGTCAAAGAAGGAGCAAAGCCTCTGCCTCCTTTGGGCCAGCAAAGCTGTTTCTACTCATCATGGCGGGCAGTCATGGCCAGGGCTCAGCAGCCACGTCATGGAAAGTCTTTTTGCCCTCCCACCCGGTAGGGATTGAGGGCTGCTGAATGCTAGCAGTTGTTTGGTTTGTGTTCCACAAATCTGTGGTCTGAATGCC
>NW_015278563.1:0-349 GCF_001447785.1 Gekko japonicus | reverse complement strand
ACTACCCCAAACTGGCTCTCAAGAGCTTTCGTATCACCCAATGGCGCCTCGTATTTTCAGTGCAGATGACAAGATCTGTGACCAGTAGTACCTTAGAGACCAGGAGGATTTTGAGGGCCCAATCCTTCTAGAGTCAATGTTCCCTTCGATGGATACATTACCTGACGAAGGGAGTTTCGACCCTTGAAAGCTTGTATCCCGGAAATCTTGTCGGTCTCTAGGGTGCTCCTGGACTCAAATCTATGTCCTTCTACTGCAGACCAAGACAGCCAGCCCCTGAAACCATCAGTGTGGATCGTTCACCTTTCATTGAATACATCGGGTGCTCACTTTTCGAATAGCAAAAAAA
>NW_015278562.1:0-349 GCF_001447785.1 Gekko japonicus | reverse complement strand
CATGGCAGAGTGGAGATCTGAACTTGGGTGCCCCCCCCCAGATCCCCTAGTAGCCCAACACTCTAACTGCTATACTTTGCCATACGAGCCCTCCCCAAGTCAGCTGATTTTACAGCTAGAGTGGCCAGGCCAGGCCTGGCAACCAGCAGGAGTCTGGGAGAATGGGGACATGTGGGGATACATGGCATCACATACACCATGACGTCACTTCTGGGGAGAGCCAAAAGTAATGTCATGTTACTCTAGGTCTCACCAGAAACTCTATAGTAAAACCATGGTAAAACCCATAGTGTCTCCAGTGAGTTCTACAGCTATGTAAAGTCACTTCTGGGGAAAACCCAGAAGTGAC
>NW_015278561.1:0-349 GCF_001447785.1 Gekko japonicus | reverse complement strand
TAAAAACACTAAAAACAATAAATCCTCAACAATACTTTAACAATGCACGGAACCTGGTTGCTATCTATATTTTAATATACTACTGACTTTAAAAATTCCCGTTTTAGTACTAAGAATTTGATTTATCATGTTTATCATGTTTATTTATTTGTTATTTATATTATTTGTTTTACTTTTGTTGCTAGACACATTGGACAAGATTTCTTAGACAACAGTCTAAATAAGCAAATAAATAAGCAAGCAAGCAGTATATGGGGAGGGAGTTATTATTGGCAGGTAGAAATAGCAGAAGTTCAGCCTTTACATTGATGGGATCATTACATTCATGCCATTAGAATATGTATCCACA
>NW_015278560.1:0-349 GCF_001447785.1 Gekko japonicus | reverse complement strand
GTATAAATCCAGTCTCCTCTTCTTCTTACCTGATACAAATCCATTCCAGTATATCCAGGCGATGGGACGAGGGAGTACACAGCAACCGCTGGATGTCTTCCGGCTTGGACAGGAAAACGCCCTCCAAGGCAGGGCAGCCCAGTTTCTGCAAGATGCAAAGGTGGGTGGGTGGGAGTTTGCAGGCCACAACATAACGGGACCCATCAGGAGCCTCCCTTGCTCTGCTCGCCCCCCACCCTTCCCAAAATGCTCCTTTCCACTCACCTCCTAGCCCCACACTTATGCCAAATGAGCCACAATGAATGGTTCAGGTTCAATGTTCCCTCTAAGCAGTGTTGTGAGCAAAAAT
>NW_015278559.1:0-349 GCF_001447785.1 Gekko japonicus | reverse complement strand
TTTCCAGTCATTGAACTACTTACGGATGCATTCTGGCTTTGGTGTCCATCCTTCTCGAAGGCACTGTGTCTCTCCCTCTTCAAGTCCTTCCCGAGTTGTGAAACCAATTTGACATCTATATCTTGTTCTCTCATTGAGAGCAAACTGGTCCTTTTGGTCAGCGAAAAAGCCATTAAGTGGAAGATTTCTTTTACAGGTAGGTATTTCTAACAGAGACAAAAGGAGGTAGGTTAGGCTGAACCCAAGTGAACCTTGAACCTCACAATATACTGGGCATTTGAACATGTCTCTAGAGTCATGACTACTGAGTCTCCATATTGGCTCTCTCAACATGCTTCTAAAGTGTAGG
>NW_015278558.1:0-349 GCF_001447785.1 Gekko japonicus | reverse complement strand
CTTTAATTTTGTATGAATAGACTGGTTATCAAGACAACTGTGATGTACAAATATTTCCACTGCTTTCCAGGCTCAATCACATCAACTAATTTATCATCCAAGAATTTTCAAAATGAAAACCATGTCAAGTTACAGCAACCAAAATACAGTGTCAACAAAATACCATATCTATTCAAACTGTCCATAAGCGTCCACCCACACATACACAAATAAGATGGGCAACAAATCAAAGACAAACGCCATTCTCTGCTTCCACTTGCTTTCAACTGTTAAATGTTATACACACACAAAAAGACAAAGTTCTTTGTGATGTTTGCCAGGCTGCTTTTCTCTGAATGATGTTTGAATA
>NW_015278557.1:0-349 GCF_001447785.1 Gekko japonicus | reverse complement strand
TGGTTAGTATTTGGATGGTAGACCACCATCGAAGTCCAGGGGTGCGACTCACGGCAAACCATGAGCCTTCATATTTGATGCTTGCCAGACATCAAGAGATGCCAGCAAGCCTAAACTAAAAGGGAAGGCAATAGTTTTCCATGTGAGATTCTGAATTTCAGAACCTTAATGGGGGAGGTTGCAAATATTCGCCAGCCTTTGTTTCAGCTCTGCACCACCAGTTTCAGATCCCCCCCTCCAACACACACTACCAACACATCTCAAAGATGCTCCTAATATCATTGATGCCAAAGTTAAGATGTACCCCTCTAAAACAAATCCAGTCAGCCTGTGTTAAATAGTGGGTTCT
>NW_015278556.1:0-349 GCF_001447785.1 Gekko japonicus | reverse complement strand
TCTTCTTCAATGTGGGAGTAGCCTCTCTTCATGCTTTTCTGGTAAACATGGAATATTGAACTGTAGTTGTACCATATTTCAACTTTCTGGTTAATGTGGAATTACCATAAGCATTTACGAATATGTTCTATTTAGGGAGAAATGTAAAAACATCGGATTCTATCCTACATCTCTGTTCAGCAAAGGGAGGATTTTTGCTCTGGAAGAAGGAATTGAATCAAGACTCCTTTCTCCAGATTTAGACTCCCACTTAGTAGGAGGAAGTCTTATTTATTTATTCAACAAAATTTATATCCCACATCGCCATGCTCATAAGGGCCACCATGGTGGCTAATAAATGAAAACATGC
>NW_015278555.1:0-349 GCF_001447785.1 Gekko japonicus | reverse complement strand
TTTTTTTTTAGTTATTCCATAAAACTGCTTCCACGCAGGGATGAATCTCTGTTACAAACGGATTGCATTTGCAGAGTTTTGCTGCCACCACAGAGCATCCACACAGGAGTTCCCCACACACTTGCTTTAGTCATCTCCTCATGACCCCCATTCCCCTCCCACTATAACACCAAAGGGCTTTTTAAATTAAAAATGCCCTCTGTTGTGCAGGGATAGCATTAGGGTGTCTCCAGTGAGGATGGGAGTTTCAAACATGTGCATCTTCCTACCTCGGTGATGCACTAATATGCTTGGACTGCATTTTTGCCAGGAAGATGGTACCAAATCAGAGTTTAAGAACATAAGAACA
>NW_015278554.1:0-349 GCF_001447785.1 Gekko japonicus | reverse complement strand
GAGTCAGTGGGAATAAAGGGGGTCGAACGATACCCAGTGCCTAAAGTATCCTAATAAAAACGAAATTAGGAAACAAAGCGGGCTGTAACCAGAGGCTCTCAGCCCTCTTTTTTGCAAGATCTGCAGTTCTCAGGTGCTCTCCAAGGTGATGGGGTGGATACAGGAGGGGAAGAACGCCCACCCCAATTTGTTTCTCATGGGAGGAGGTGTGCATAGTAAACGTAAGCCTGGCTGGGGAGAACCGCGTGGATCCAAAGGTTGACATCATACACCAAGGGTGGCAGTATTTCAACTCTCCTCGATATTCAAGAACTTAGAAGCTACCATGCATCAGCCAGAAAAAAAGGAA
>NW_015278553.1:0-349 GCF_001447785.1 Gekko japonicus | reverse complement strand
TCATAGTATGTCACACAGCAACGGAGCCCTTTTTCTCTACACTCACTGGCATAATTTTCTTACCCAGGGGGTGCACATTTGGGATGGCATGTACCCCTGCAGGGATATCTACTTCCTGCATCCACTGTACACAGAAGAGAAAGCTAACATGAGAGCAAAACAGAAAGAGTGATTTCTCCCACAGGCATACCTCAGTGTACCTTAAGATCTGTTCAAATTGCTCTGTAACTAGTCTTGCCAGCAGAACTGGAAAATAACAGCAATCTCTTTTTTAAAAGGTTGATTACCATTTTTAACTATGGCCCTTTCTGCACCTGTCCTTTTCCTTGGTTTCTGAGCACATCTCAAT
>NW_015278552.1:0-349 GCF_001447785.1 Gekko japonicus | reverse complement strand
CAAAAGCTTACACCCAGAATTAAACTTTTGTTATCCTTAAAGGTGCCGCTGGCCTCCAGCTTTGCCGTTTCCCAAGTAAACTAGTAGATGCAAGTCTTAAGTCGAAGTCTTCGATACAGAGAAGTTCAGGCCTCGGCGCTTACGAATAAGCCTGGCTTCAGCGCGGGAAATCGGCCTCACCAATTTTTAAAAATCCTTTGGGAGTGCAGAGGAGCCACAAGGGTATGAGGGATCTGGGGGACGTCATGCGGTAGGACTTCCAAACACCTTTTTTTTGACAAAAACCACCCCAAATACTCTTTAGAAAGCACTGCTGACATGACAGGTCCACCTACCGCTCAGACCTTCT
>NW_015278551.1:0-349 GCF_001447785.1 Gekko japonicus | reverse complement strand
CCCCCCCCTCCACAGAGACTAGTGGCTATTATGTTAGATTCCAAGTTAGAATATCAGCAACCAACCCTACTTGTCAAATACTTTTATTCTGAAGCCTATGGGATGGTGCACGAATAAGGATTTTGGAATGGGACAATGCTACTGTGCCAAACAGAACTTCTGCATTGCTGAGGATTAATTCCATGACATGCTAATTGATGAGAGGTGATCGATACAAGCTGGATGCCACCAGCAGCCAGGTATCGAAGCAGGGACCTGATGGCCTGCAGATTGCTGTCCCAGGTTGGTATCCCATTCAAGGACGCTGACTAGGGTTGCCACTGCCAGTCCCCAGTTGGGGGTGGGGGAT
>NW_015278550.1:0-349 GCF_001447785.1 Gekko japonicus | reverse complement strand
ATCTGTCTTCCCCCGGGAGGGGTGTTCCTAAAGGGTGGGGCTGACCCTTTCTGGGCTAGGCCGAATATATTGGACATTGGCACTTGTGCGCATACATTTGCGCAGGACTGAAAGTGTGGCCTGTCATATGCACCCAGTGCTTGCTTTTTCTCCGAAAGTGAAGCTCGTGAATGTGCGCTCACACACAGACACACAGTCTGTTGTGCTTGGTGGTTTTTTTTTTCATTTTGCAGAAAGTCCAGGTGCTGCCCCAGATGGTGTTTTATATAGCAGATGCAGAGACTTTCAGCGGCCACGAAGAGCACTGCCGTGGGCAAAAGAAAGGTGAGCATCCCTTGAAATCACTTTG
>NW_015278549.1:0-349 GCF_001447785.1 Gekko japonicus | reverse complement strand
TTCTAACCCGACCACTCACTTACTTCTTGCGAGAGGAATTCCACCTCTGCCTCGTACGGGCTGCCTCCCGCGCCCCTGGAGACCTCCACCACCACCGCCGTGCAGGCCCTCATGGCCGAGGTGGGCAGCACGGCCTCCTCGTCCAGCAGCGCATTCAGCAGGCTGCTCTTCCCTGCCCCGGTGTTCCCCACCACTGCGACGTAGGTGCTGGGTGGTTTCGTGGCCTTCTGGAGCTCTGCAATCTGCTCCCTTAAAAAGAAAGAAACGGGAAAATCAGTATGTGGAGTCTACGAGGCCAGGATTATGCATATCATTCTTTCAATTACATCTGGCTCATAAGCTCACAGAA
>NW_015278548.1:0-349 GCF_001447785.1 Gekko japonicus | reverse complement strand
TTTATAGGCTGATGGCAGAGAAATAAGTTTCCCATGTAAGACTGCTTTCATCACATACCATATCATCTCTCAAGAAACTCCACAATTTGAATTCAGTGAGAAATAATTGCTTATTTCCATTGTGATTTCTTTATGTATTATTCGGTCTAATAAATGTAATTTAAGTTCCAATAGGATTCTTTGCCATCTGTTCTTTATATAGTACAAAACATTAAGCCCATGCGTGCCCTGACCATATTTTGGGTCCTATTTCAGCTGCATGGATTTGGTTAAACAATTTTCTGGAGGCTAGTATATAGTCTGTACAAGCACAGATTTTATGTACAGCTGAAAAATAAGTATAATCTTT
>NW_015278547.1:0-349 GCF_001447785.1 Gekko japonicus | reverse complement strand
AGCCTGGATCGGCAGCTTCCGTCCCCAAACCAACCTCCGAAGGGTTTCTGATTTAACTGTAGCGGCCGTCAGACCTAAACCAAGTGTCTCGGGGAGACGGAAATGTTCCCTCACTGGTTTCTCTGTGTTCCAAAGACTGGTTTTAATTATCAGTTTGTGTCCCGTTCATTCTCTTGCTGGGGGAAAATGACTTTCAGTGACTGAAGGTAATCCTGCGAGGTACATATAAGGCAGGAAGAGCAAATGAGGCTCTGATAGCTGATTGTTGCTATGGTTTTCAGTGGGGGGAAAACTTGATCATATGGCTCTCTTTTGGAGGCCAAAGAGCAATACTTACACTGCCACCTAG
>NW_015278546.1:0-349 GCF_001447785.1 Gekko japonicus | reverse complement strand
CAACGATAGAAAAATGCAGACACGATCATAGAGGAAATCTGAGGAAAAGATCTTTCTTTTTCATAGCTGGTTCGATGTCAACGGTTTAATGACGGGGCGCTTTATTAGTGAAAACACTCTCATCCTAGCCACTTCATCTCTTTCAAGATCATCCAAAAAGAATTGCCCTTTTTCTTCCCTTGAAATAGGAGAAAAATTAGAAAATATCAAGGTTTTGTGATATCCACCCCATCCCTAAAACAAATTTAGGCATTCCTCTTATTAACAATAATGAGTAGCGATATCAATAATGAGATAATATAGGATTTATGTTGAGTTTTATGGTATTCAGAGTGTTTGGTATACTTGT
>NW_015278545.1:0-349 GCF_001447785.1 Gekko japonicus | reverse complement strand
AAAAAAAAATCCGAGACTGGAAACATGAAAAATCTGCAGCTGTCACTGTCCCTTTTTGTCATGGATTCCCATTTCCTCTGTTTTCTGCCTGTTTTTAAACTAAGCGCCTCCTCGGCCCCTCCTATGTTTTAAATACTATATAGTTAGTAACAATCAGGCAGGGGGTCTTTGGGGGGCCTTAAAGAACTGGTGGAGGTTCCTGCGCTGCTTAATTCAACCTCATTCATCTTCCTGTGATAACTGCAGAGTCTCGGGAGTCATCCGTCTGCATTTCCCACTGGGGCGAGGGTTCAGTCGGACTGTTGGACCACTCACTCACTAATACCTGCAACTAGAATTTTGGGGCTCC
>NW_015278544.1:0-349 GCF_001447785.1 Gekko japonicus | reverse complement strand
TAAGTTTACTCAGGAGTCTTTGGTGTGGTCCCTCACCAAAATGTTTGGCTCTGTGCTTAGCATGTTCATCCATCTGTTTTTGGTTACTGTAATCTTATACATAGTTACATGCAGACATAAGATCAATTAGCCATGTATTAGATTGGAACTGCAATGAAGAAAACGTGTATTCTGTCCAGGGATCTTTCCCCCAGTCCTAAGTATGAAACTTGGTAGTAAATCTCTCTGATTCAAAAACAAACTTTCCATATAATGTGTTAAGATCACATTATTAGCAGTCATGAGCTATTTATCATATCACTGCTTTGACCTTCAGCAACCATTAGCATTCTGACACAACTCTGGCCAG
>NW_015278543.1:0-349 GCF_001447785.1 Gekko japonicus | reverse complement strand
GGGGGCTTTCAGGGAAGGGAAAGAAGAAAGAATGGGTGAAGGGAAATATGATGCCCTGCAAAACCTTGAGGGTCCCTTGCTTGTGAATAAAAATTTATAGAATATAGTGAAATTGCCTCTATTGACATCCACTGATACGACACTGCTGTCTTTCAATGTAAGGTCTACCCACAGTGCCATATGACATAAATTCAACAAGAAGGCTGATGGGATTTCTACCAAAAACAGCATATTAATGCACCTGCCATGCTGCTTTGTGTTGTCCCCTGAAAGCTATCCTTCTTTGGCTACCTCAACCACTCACAATTGTGATAATCTGAACATTTCTAAATCAAGGGAAAGATCAAAA
>NW_015278542.1:0-349 GCF_001447785.1 Gekko japonicus | reverse complement strand
GACAGCATGTTCATGGTATTTTGCCTGGGAGCAAATTCACCCTAATGTATAACCCAACTTTAACAAATTCTCAGTCTTTACTTGGATCCTTAAAGTTTAGCGATAAATGAGTCTGAACTTGTCAGTGCACATATATTTATCACTCAAATAAGATCAATATGGGACTGAGATTTGGTTAGTTTGCTGCAGTTTGGCTTCATTCTGGGTTTTCTCCTTTGAAATAATATTAAAAGCCTTTGAATTAAGCATGGACAATTCCAGAGATGAAAACTATAGTCAGAATAAAACATGACAGTATACATAAAGCATTATCAAATGATGTATTATGGAAATATGGAGGTGACTTTGA
>NW_015278541.1:0-349 GCF_001447785.1 Gekko japonicus | reverse complement strand
AGCCTGGGCCATCCAGGTCAGGTCAGGGCTTGGCTGGCTGTACCCTACTTCAAACATCTTGTCTCTTGTGAAGAGTTTAGATCCACTGCAGGACTCCAACCAGTGGGATCCCCCTACTTCTTCCTAATCCAGTCTCCTTTTGAAGGGCTTCCTGCTTGCCCTTAGGCAGTTGATGGGGACATCGTCATCCAATTGCCTTCCCCCCCTCATAGCTCTCTCTTGAATGGGACTCCGGGTCTTAGACTGGAAGTCTGGTTTAGTTCACTATTTAGGACTGTGTGAGCTCAAGCACCAGAGCCCTCTTCAGACCTATGAGGAGCATTGGCCTCAGCAGTTGGCATGCAGCTGC
>NW_015278540.1:0-349 GCF_001447785.1 Gekko japonicus | reverse complement strand
CCGATTCGCGGTAGGTACTTGGTAACCCTTCAGTCTAGTGCTGGTAATTTATTTTCTGGTTAATCAAGAAACCCTTGAGAGGAATGAGGGAGTTTAGGGACCTCGATTCTAGCTTTTCCTCCCCAGCTGTTGCTTGTTCCTATCCAAGTTATGTATTGCCGGACAGAGATTTTGTCGCCTCAATGAATGGCAGAAGGGGGACATTGAAAGATCAGTGTACCCAAGCCCCAGTGCAGTAAATGATGTTCTTCTATGCAGCTGAAGATAACAAGCCAATTTCCTCCCTTTTTTAGAGCTAGACCCCACAGTTGGGCTGCAAAGGCAGCCTTAGCCCTCTTGTGATTATTTA
>NW_015278539.1:0-349 GCF_001447785.1 Gekko japonicus | reverse complement strand
GTTCGCTGATGCTGCTCGTAATTGGTGATCCCATTACGATCCGAGCCTTGGAGACTTCATCGCAACTGAAGAAATGGGCCTGAAAGCAAAACAAACTAACAGAGCAAACTCTAGCTCTGGAATGTATTTTCGAGGAGGAGGGGAAATGATGGGGAAGTACAATGAGAAAGTCTTACCGGCTGTATACTCTTTAACGAGAAGGTTTCTACCTGCTGCCGTGGAGCAGAGAAAAAGACGGAGCCGATAAATGAAAGGCGCTGCCTTTGCATTAGTAATGCTGACGCTTGCAGGATTATTAGCAGGAGCCGAGGTTTCCTGAAAGGGTTGCGGAGGGAGTGGGGAATCTACA
>NW_015278538.1:0-349 GCF_001447785.1 Gekko japonicus | reverse complement strand
CTCTTCTTGTTGGCAGCTGTGGCTCTTTCATTAATTCTACCTGCAGTTGTAGAACATGCCAAGACCTTTCACATGAGCCATGAACCCCAGTCAAAATGCCCCACGCAGGGGAGGTGGGTGCTGCCCCTTCCCACAATGCCACCTTACCCGCTTTGCCCTTGAAGGGGGTCTTTGGCATGCCGTTGGTCCTCCCGGCCTCCGTTCTCAGTTTCTCCAGCTGCTGTTCAAGACTGACGCTCTTACGCTGCTGCTCTTGAAGCTTCTTCTCCGCCTCCCAAACCTTCGCGCTGCTTTCGTCTACCCTAGCGGTCAAGACAGGTGGGCAGTTTGGTTGAGAGCCAGTTTGGTG
>NW_015278537.1:0-349 GCF_001447785.1 Gekko japonicus | reverse complement strand
AGGAAGGAGAGAAGAAAGAAAGACTCTTTGCCCCCCACCCAGCAGGGCGCCCCTTGGCACCTACACTCTGCCCTGCGGCATTTCCCTTGGGGCAGCCCAAGCTAAGGAATTCACAGGCACAGCACCCACCCACACCGCAACTGACCTGCTAGTTTGCCAGGTGGCCAGCAGAGGGCAGCACAAGCACAGGGATGTGCGGCTTGGAAGGCACTTGGCTGCCCAACTCGGCTCATCAGCCTGGGTTCATTTAAAACCTTAAAACAAAGATGATGGCGGAAGAGCCGGTTGCCCAGAGGAGAGCTGTCAGGCAGAAAGCACCACATCTCCATGGCATGCAGAAGGTCCCAGG
>NW_015278536.1:0-349 GCF_001447785.1 Gekko japonicus | reverse complement strand
CCACAGCTTAGAGGGAGCATTGGGCCTGCTTCCAGATGGGGGCCAGAAAACGCACCCCACCACCACCGCAGTGGCAGCAGCAAGCAGTACAAGGACAGGCGGGCATGGTTTTCACACTCACTGCTGCTGGCTCCCTATGCCGGCTTCCCCCTATTTTTCCTATTGGGCCTGTGCAGGAGCCCAAAGCCTGGAAACCCCCTTGCCCTTTCCTCTGACTTCCCCTGCCAAGCTGCCTTGTAGCAGCACAACATGGCTCAGAAAGGCAGCCCAACATGTCAGGGGGAAGGCTAGAGTAGGACCCTTCAGCTCTTTTTTTTTTAATTTAAAGATTTTTTATTGTTTTTAGACA
>NW_015278535.1:0-349 GCF_001447785.1 Gekko japonicus | reverse complement strand
GTTAGAATGTCACACCTAAAGGGACAGAGACCTTGAAAGCCAAAGACTAGTAGATAGTAATTTCTTCCTTTTAAAACATGGAAACCAGAAGTACTCCAGAGTGGGTGGGCTCTCGAAGTCAAAATCATAAATTCTCAGGAAGATGTTCTTCCTTTTCTTTCTACTCTTCGTCAGAGAGACCTAGGGACTCCATTTTACCTATGGAGTAAGGGGCAATAGGGAGAAGTCCCAAGGCTAAGGGAATGAAGGAATTTTCAATAAGAGTTCTTAGGCTATCCTGGCAACAACATTGCTAGAGTAAGTGTAGAGTTTAGCGTAAGAGGACTGCACATTTTCACATTTTCTTTGT
>NW_015278534.1:0-349 GCF_001447785.1 Gekko japonicus | reverse complement strand
AACCAGGCCTACAAGAAGAGAAACTGACGCTGCCATCAGCCGGGGACCCTGCTGACAGAGGAGCTGGGTGTCTCTAGCCCAGCAGCCGAGACAAAGGGGGCTTGTGGGATCTTCTGCACTGGCAGCCAGAGGTGGCCTTTCCTGGGTACCAGTTTGTGGGATTTCATGCAGACAGAAGAGTCGTCTGGCTTGTGTGCGCGCTCAGGTGCCCCTTGGGGTGTTTTCCATGGATCTTCTCCTGCACGCAGTTCATTGAAATGAATGGGGCATGAGTGTGGAAGGAACCAAGGCAGGAAGAGCCAATATTTGGGGAGAGGGCAGATTTTGCAATGGAAGCAGAGGTGTGATA
>NW_015278533.1:0-349 GCF_001447785.1 Gekko japonicus | reverse complement strand
AAAAAAAGCCCTGATGCCAGAGCAAAATAAAAGCTTCTCCAAATAACATCACTACCGGCCTCATGCAAACAGCAGCCCAGGCTTTGGCCTCCTATTTGGCATCGCAACCTTCTGCTCACCAAGAAACAGGAGAACTGGAGTGATCGGCGGAGTTGTGTGAAAGGAGAACACATCCCAGCCTCTGCTGTTGTTATCATAGAGGTGATTCCTGGCTTATGTGAGCAGAAGGAAACTGTCCTATCTCATGGCTGCTCTGGATCCCGCCAGGAACGATGTGTCTGAAACAGGGAACTGCAGTCGTGCCCTTTGCATGTCCTGACTCTCCTTTAAACAAGCATAGCAAGGTTTT
>NW_015278532.1:0-349 GCF_001447785.1 Gekko japonicus | reverse complement strand
CATCCAATTCAAGGTTAACAGGTGAGCAATCTAGACGAGCCTTTTCCCTTCAAAGCCACCAATGCGGCCAGTGAAGCACAGAGTAGCTGGGGGGGGGAGCACGGACCCCAACCCATGCTGCCATTCAGGGACGGTCAAGTGTCAAGTGCTCCTTCATACCTCGTGCCCCAGGAGCTGGGATGGCAGCTCTAAAGGGAGCAAAAGTTCCTCTCAGCCCGTCTGTCAATCTCCCCTTCCTGTTTGTATTGCCCTTAACATGAAACTTTAAAACTCACGGAGGATCTTGTAACCTAGCCAGTTCAAGGCCAGTTTGTTGTCTGGCTTGGTGAGAAGCCTCTACAGCAGAGGT
>NW_015278531.1:0-349 GCF_001447785.1 Gekko japonicus | reverse complement strand
GTTAAATGCATTCAGTTCACTTGCCGAATAATGCCGCTGTGGCAGCACGACTAGACAAGTGAACTGGTCATTTAAACTTTAAATGTGTTCAGTTCAGTCACTGAGTCATGCCATGGTGGCAGCGCAACTGGGTGAGTGAATGAAGGCATTTAAAATTTAAATGAATTCAGTTCACTTGCCCAATTGTGCTGCTGCGGTGGCATGACTTGGCATGTGAAATTCTCCGTTATATTCTATGGGGACAGTCCCCATAGGGTATAGTAGAGCCGATTAAATTTGATTTTCCAGAATATTTACCCCAAATGCCAATACAAATATATTACTGGTATTCGGGAATATTTGGGAATAC
>NW_015278530.1:0-349 GCF_001447785.1 Gekko japonicus | reverse complement strand
CAGCCTATGTATTTGACACAGATCCTTTTCAGGATGAAAGCAAGGAAGACTCTTCAGGGCAAAGCATTCAGCTGCAGAATATGAAGAGCCCCGAACTTGCACATATCATACTTCTCATTCCTGTGATCTCCCATTGCTAAAAAGGGACCAGAAAAAGCTTTTGAGGCTTGTGTGGAGAAGGCCTGCTCTGGAGAGATAAAAGGAGCCCAGCCTTGGAGAACAGGCAAGAGCAACCACACGTTTTGGCAGAGGGCTTCCTTGATGCTTGCAAAACCCAGCAGGCTCCTGGCACAGACCTGTGATCGTATGGACCTGGTCTGCTCCTTGATGGATTTCTACACACCTCTTC
>NW_015278529.1:0-349 GCF_001447785.1 Gekko japonicus | reverse complement strand
TTAAAATGAATTTTACTGGCTGCTATGATATTTCTAGGGTCTTCCAGGATGGAAATAAAAAGTAAAACACCAGTTGGTGACAAAGTTCAATAGTGTGCATTTGGTAATCAATTTTCAGCCATCAATGAAGAAATATTTATGAGGCAACAGCATGTGGTCCTGGTAATTTGTTAAATTTTGAAATTCTGCTTGAAATTGGACGTACGAGTTTAAAATTTATAATTTCCTTATATCCTTAGAAAAAGATACACTGTCAGGATTCCTCACAGACATTTCTTCACCTTCCTTTTTTTCCCTAAAGAAAGTCACCCCATATTATAATGCCTCTCAGGTGGCACTATACTCACAT
>NW_015278528.1:0-349 GCF_001447785.1 Gekko japonicus | reverse complement strand
CAGGCTGTCCTCCCAGATTGTGGGAAGGGTAGGCGGCCCAAGGCAGGAGCAGAGAGTGACTGGCCAGCTGCATTGGCTGCTGCCTATGGTACTTGGCCTGGGCTCTTGGATGCCAGTGGGTGGGGTTGAGCTCTTGGTTAAGTAAGCATTGGACTGTTCAGGCCAGAGAAGCTGATGCTTTGCAGCTGGCCAGGGAGGCTTGAAGGTCCCTGGAGGGGAGAGGGAGGGGGAGTCAAAGATATGGGGAGGGGCCCATGAAAACCATTGGAGGCTGGGCCCCGTGGACCCCACGGCAGCTTCGGACACCCCTACAAGAAGTCCATTTTTTCTTTTGCATGCAGAATATATA
>NW_015278527.1:0-349 GCF_001447785.1 Gekko japonicus | reverse complement strand
TGGACACACACTGGTTCCCTAGAAGTCTACTAGAAATTTCATGTCTCCAAGGGGGCTTTGGATGTTTCATTCTGAGGAAGAAGGCAAAAAAGAGCAGACGCAAGAATTCAATGCACGCTCCCATTTGCATGCGGGGCATTACTTGAAACAGGCACATGGAAACCGGAAATTCTACTTTGATTCCACTCTGGCAGGCCACGCATGGCTTTAAGTTGTTGCACAATAGGTAGAAAATCCCAAATGGAGCACTCCCTCCACAAAGATTTTATGGATACGAAAGCAGTGAGGGAAATGTTTCTCTTTAACTCCCTGTACTGAACACACTAGAGCAGGGGTGTCAAACATGCGG
>NW_015278526.1:0-349 GCF_001447785.1 Gekko japonicus | reverse complement strand
CTAGGTCCTTAATTGACCATCATTCTTCAAATGCTCATTGCTGCAGAGGACAGCCAGCCTGGCTTCTCTTTCTGTCTTGCATAAGTAAATTTAGGATACTCCATTTTTATCACCATGCTTCTAACTACCCTCAATGATAGTTCTTTGAAAGCCAACATCAAAAGCTGCATTGACAAGTTTACCCTCTCTTTATATAATCAGCATCACCAACATCACCACCACCACCTACAACCAAAAAGATGATGAGATGGGCAAACAGAGGCAAATCTCACGTCTATAATAAAGCAGAAAAAACTATTTCAGCTAATTCATAACTAGGCTTGCCAGCCTGCAGGTGGTGGCTGGAGAC
>NW_015278525.1:0-349 GCF_001447785.1 Gekko japonicus | reverse complement strand
TATTAAAATTCCTAGAGTGACAGATTTTTGAACCTGAAATTAGATAAATAGCACAAAACTTTTGATAGAAACCTGCTGTCAAAGACATTTACACACTGAAATCAGAAAAAAATTGTGCAACTTGTAGATTTATGGGCCTTGGAGGAACAGAGGTTTGATCATTCAAATGGGGGTCAGCAAAGGCAGAAACTGATGGACAGAGTTTAGACACATACACACCCACTCCATTCGAGTTACACTACTAGGCAATTCTGACAGATCTTGCCCAGCAGGTACAATGTGGCTGTTGAATCAAATGTATCACAGAATCATAGAGTTGGAAGGACATCCAGGGTCATCTAGTCCAACC
>NW_015278524.1:0-349 GCF_001447785.1 Gekko japonicus | reverse complement strand
TGCTTCCCCCTTCCTTGGTCTTCTTTGGGCTCTGACAGTGAAAACTGCACAGGCAGAAGGCCTGAAGGGCCCCCCCCCCCAACCTCACCCAGCAGAAGTCCTGAGCTGAACAGGGTGAGAAAACGCTTTGATCGTACACGTGGCTGTAGGCCAAGTCGGGGTCCCCTGACCCAACTGATATCAAAAGTATTGTGTATTTTGGCCCTGAGGAGCAAAGCATTGGCAGAGAGTTTGTCAGTGAGATGGGCCACCCGTGTCACTGGAATGCTGTCCTGCCATATCTAAGTGCCGCTGTCTCCCAGGAGCCACCATACTTGAGACCAGCCAGACTATGTAGGGGGGAAACCTA
>NW_015278523.1:0-349 GCF_001447785.1 Gekko japonicus | reverse complement strand
AATTTCCCAACCCGGAGCTGGCAAACCTAAAAAAAAAACCAAGGGAGACACACACACACCCCGGAGTTGCACAAATGCGCTGAGATGTTATGTGAAAGCAGGAAAAACACTTCCTCGCAGCACTGAACCCAGGTCTGGTAAGCCATGTGGAAATGGGCTTGGTTTTATAGGTCCATGAATGGTTCTAGTCTCTTTAATTGAGAGCCAATTCTGTCTAGATGGCCAAGCAGCAAGAGTTTTCTCGTAAATTCCTCCTTGGCTTTCTCTCGGGGAGAAGGCGAGGCCCAGGGTCCTTGTTGCTTTCTTGCACCATTTGATTTGGCTAAAAGATAACCAAGCTTGTAAAAAA
>NW_015278522.1:0-349 GCF_001447785.1 Gekko japonicus | reverse complement strand
GGGAACCTTTACCTTTACCTTTAATGCACAATAGTATTTCTATACTTTTATTTTATTGCATTCTTGCAGTGACTGCAATATACTCATCCTGTTTTTGTGCTGATGTAAATTCAGCTACTAAAACCAGTGTTAAGACCCTGCTTACCTTCATGCTCTGGGGTTCTTAGGTTTGAATCTCAGCTCATTGGGGGGCTGTTGGCCCTTGTGAGTCTCCCAATATCACCGTGTTCTCCAGGAACTTGTTCTCCAGGCTCTTGCTCAGTCACAACATTTAACCACTTCCTGCCCCTATGTGGACAGAAGTCAATGGGCCTCCTAGGGCCCCTGACCTGGATGGCCCAGGCTACCC
>NW_015278521.1:0-350 GCF_001447785.1 Gekko japonicus | reverse complement strand
TCCTAATAATCCCCAGCATAGCATTGTATCCCACGTAAAATTAGTTGCCAGCTATTTTAACATCATATCAGCCTTACATTATTTTTCTTGCAATCTATGTGTTATCAAAGATCTGTGTGGCGTGATTAGTGATGAGAAAGGGTCTGATTAATCAAATCAAATTTATTATTATGGTTCGTGACCAGCACAAGATCAGTTACAACAATGTAAATGAATCTAATAAGTTTTAGGAAATACACAGTATTTAAAATTACTGAGTGGCCTATGCATTCTTAAAATTACAGAACAGATTAAATAAAGCATCTACATTTTATGATTCGACTACATTCTGTGTTAATTCCCTGCAAATT
>NW_015278520.1:0-349 GCF_001447785.1 Gekko japonicus | reverse complement strand
TGTATTTTCCTGCATACCTGGAAATTCCCCCACGTCTGCATAAACCTTCACCACGTCTGCAGGTAATCTAATTTTGCTGCCTTCCTCAAAGGCTCTTGTTCACAATATTTGCTATTAGTCTAGATGGAATGATGATACTGTAAGTACAGATTCATCTCTAACTCCCTCCTTCTCTCTCTGTAAAACCACACACAAACCTAATGGTAGACAAGCAAGTCACAGAAGATTTTTATACATCACAGATTTCCTAATCCATATGCCATGTAGAATTTTTTTTAAATGCTTGGAGAATGGCTCCACAAATTATTATTAACTAGGAATAAGGCTTGTGAAAATAAATACAACAAGC
>NW_015278519.1:0-349 GCF_001447785.1 Gekko japonicus | reverse complement strand
GAGGGTTTTAAAGTTAGGCAAAGAACATCGCAGAGGATGTACGCAAGATCAGGCCTTTAATACTGTGGTCTGAAATGTCGGCTTTCCTTCCTTCTGTCTTTTTAAAATCATGTATTATCTAGCCTGCTGGAGAGTTCTAGTGAGTTCAAAAGCTCGCACAATGTTTTGTGTCAATTTGGTGCTCATAAAAGGCATTACATGCATTTCCCCTTTGTTTTGAGATAACATCTACTGAGGACAGAGGATTCAGCCTTTCTTCCCAGCGGGGAGACAGGTCGAGGTGATTTCTGAGCAAGAAGGCAATATAGAATCATAGAAGGAGGCATAGAATCACAGAGTTGGAAGGGGC
>NW_015278518.1:0-349 GCF_001447785.1 Gekko japonicus | reverse complement strand
CTAGGCAAATTTGGCTTGCTGGTCCTGTACAGGCAGCCTGCATCTTAGGGTGGTCAGTGCAGCAGCCGGACTGACCGATCTCCAAGGGCCCTGGGCGGAACTCCAGGTTAGGGCCCTAGAATCACTGCTACCCCACCACCAGCTCCCCCCTGCCAGGGCCAAGCAAGGGTGTCACTTGCCCTGTGAGAGACGAGCAAGACCCGCCACAAGCCAAATCCCTGGGCCCTGACAGGGCGGGCGTGAGCGGCCACTGCCAAATGTCTGAGCCCCAGAAGGGGTGGGCATGACTGGTAACTGGAGCCTGCTTTTGTTCCTTCTTCCCTCCTTGGAAGGACATGGGTGGTCAGGG
>NW_015278517.1:0-349 GCF_001447785.1 Gekko japonicus | reverse complement strand
AACAAATGAGTTCGACACCCCTAGCCTAAAGCATCCCCAACAAGAGTTTGTCCAGCTGTATGCAGCAAAACCCCACTATTTCCGCATATGGTCTAATGCATCCTCACACAGAATATATTTGGCCTCTTGGGTGTGATCGAGTCAGCCTCTCAAATCCAGTTATTTGACAATAAAAAGAACAGTGATCAATGAAAATCCAACTGGGGCAGGTGTTTCCAGTTGGGTGACAATTCAGAAAGAAAGAGTTCCCACTTTGGGGAGTGTGGATCCACCAAACGTGTCTGCTGGTACTAGCCACGTGGGTCAATGAGATACACCAGCAGACTTACCTGCTAGCTCACCTCAAAGA
>NW_015278516.1:0-349 GCF_001447785.1 Gekko japonicus | reverse complement strand
TGCTTTGAGTCCTGCGTAAACACCTGAAATCATTATTAAAGCCTCCAGCGAATGGTTTATTACCAGCCACCCTCAAGACCACAAAGACTTTCCTTCTCCTTCCTTATCCGTTTGGAAACTTTGCCTCGTCAGAGCTTATCAATTATGGATGGCGACCAAATGAGAAAGATCAGCCTCCCGCCGCCGAGCAATAAATCCGTATTTTCCTTTTTTCTGTTTTCATCCATTATGAATGCCCGCCCTTCCCCGCTGAAGAGACCTTCTTTACATTATGGATATCAGTCTGAGATGGGCAGGACTCTAATGGGCCTCCACTTAGCCACCGCTATTTTTCAAAAATCCTTTTTTT
>NW_015278515.1:0-349 GCF_001447785.1 Gekko japonicus | reverse complement strand
TATCAAATGCATATTTTGTACTATGCCTCTTTACTTTCTGTATTGTGTCTATAACTCTAATAAAAATTTTAAAAATCATTGCTGAAAGAAGATAGAAAACCTGGGAGCTGTATACCTCTGTAAATTTGCATGAGTAGACTGTACCAGATCATCCATTGAATAACTATATCATCACTTAAAATCTCTTAAAGAATTGCATACACTTGAGCTCAAAAATGCAGATGTATTGTAATACTCATGTTTAAGGAGTACTGTTGTTGAAATCATAGATGAAGTTGGATACATTATGGCTGTGTGAGATCATTTATAACATGGGTATGTTTATACATATCTGTTTTATGTAATACAA
>NW_015278514.1:0-349 GCF_001447785.1 Gekko japonicus | reverse complement strand
CCACCAATCCAGAAGTCATTTGTAAGCCATTAAAACAAAACCTCCCACCCCCAGCCCTTGCAACACCAGAACGTGCTCGAGGGTGGGAATTGTTTCCACTGAGGTTGCGGAATGAAGCTACACCCAGGCAGGCTGTTTCAGCTACACCCACAATGTTCTCATTGCATACGATCCATGGATTTCAGGCTCCAGGGTTCCCTGCCTCTTGTTCTAAATTCTACATGCATCTGACTGTGCTCGGATACACCTGTTTCGGTGAGACAACAACTCTGTCCATCTCCGCCGGCTTCCCAACCTCTTTCTGATCACGGCCCACAAAGGCTCAGGGGCAGTGTTCCCTCTAAGCTGT
>NW_015278513.1:0-349 GCF_001447785.1 Gekko japonicus | reverse complement strand
TCTGAACATGGAGGTTCCCCTCAGCCACCCTGGCCAGCAGCCACTGATAGTCTTCTTCTCCATCAATCTCTCTAATCCCTTTTTAAAACTGTTTATTCCTGTGGCCATCACTCCACCCTCTGGCAGTGAATTCCACAATTTAATCACTCTCTGTGTAAAGTAGTAGTAGTAGGTAGGTCAAGCTGGGAATGTGTGAGTAGCCCAAGGTCACCTGGCAAGCTTCCTGGGCAGAGCAGGGAATTTGAATCTGGGTCTTCCAGATCCTAATCCTAGTGTAAGCACTACACCACACTGGCTGTCTTAGAAATTTCATTTCAGAGGTTAGTCATGTTGACCGGCAGTAGAACAG
>NW_015278512.1:0-349 GCF_001447785.1 Gekko japonicus | reverse complement strand
TATGGCAGTTTCATATGGTCATACTGAGTTCAGAAGGTTTTATTCCCACACTTGCATGCGTAAACTCTTTGCCTAGTCTGACTATGTCTGGTCTGCATACTTGTTGTGTAGATATGCCCATGTGAGTATGGGTTTATTTCTTTCTCACCTTCACAGAAGCTGGCTTCAGGAGACCAGTGTACAAAAAATACATCCTGTTCTCCACAGCCTTTCAATATATTCCACTCTGCAGAGCTGCTGTCTTGAATTTTAACACTAACTGAAGCAAAATGTCCCGGGGAACAGTAGTTGGATGTGTTTCCTCAGACCAGAGTATGCCAGAAATATGCTTGCTTGAATGGTGAAGTAC
>NW_015278511.1:0-349 GCF_001447785.1 Gekko japonicus | reverse complement strand
CTAATTCTGGGAGGTCTCCAGGCTCCATCAGGAGGTTGGCAACCCTACCTTGGACTCACACACGTAGAAGGGCAAATGAGGCAAGAGGACGCTGAGAGGTGCCTTCACCACGGGCTCCAGCATGAAGAGTAAACCCTGGCAGCTATTTAAACCTGTACTTACCGTATTGCCTCCTTCCCCCCACCCCAGCTTTTCACCATATTACAGTTCTATTCAAAATTATTTCTGCGCCTCCTGAGCAAGGAGGGAACACTTCTGGCAAGCCTGGTTTCATTTTGGCCCGTGCCTCTAGAAGTGCAACATAGCAGAGCGTTTGAGTGGAAACTGCTTTAAGCACAGCGTTGCATAT
>NW_015278510.1:0-349 GCF_001447785.1 Gekko japonicus | reverse complement strand
CTGCTTGGAGAATTTTGAGTTTCTGGCTTGCCCCATTCCCACCCTACCATCATCAGTAGCTGAACTGGCCTTCCATAAAAGTAAGTGCCCCTTTCCCCTCTTCTGTTCATAGCCTGTGTCAGAAGAAGAGACAAAGAGGCATTGTTCTTTCATTCCCCCTTGTCAATGCAAAAACCCATTCAGGACTATATTTTGCTTCTGCGGATCACCTGATCCTTGGAGAGGAGATTCAAGACAAAATGGCAGGCTACTGGCAGAAGAGGAAGGTAGGGAAACAGCTACCATATCAGCATCTTATGGTGGATCCAACCCTGAGAGAGCGAACCCAAAGCAAACTCTGAGGGTGATC
>NW_015278509.1:0-349 GCF_001447785.1 Gekko japonicus | reverse complement strand
GCCATCCCCAAGGGCTTCATGGATGGGAAACAGGCCTGCGAACGCATGGTAGGTTGGGCTCACTGAGCAAAACAGAGGACAGGAGGGAATACTAGAAGCAGGTCTGGTCCCCGAGGGTCTGAGAGTTTTGGTGTTTAACGCCTGCCGCCTTCTCCTTTTTTTCCCTCCCCCTGACAGATCAAGGCTTTAGAGCTGGACCCCAACCTCTACCGCATTGGCCAGAGTAAGATCTTCTTCCGGGCTGGCGTTTTGGCTCACCTGGAAGAAGAGCGGGACCTGAAGATTACAGACATCATCGTGTCCTTCCAGGCTGCGGCCCGGGGATACCTGGCTCGCAGGTGAGCACTGA
>NW_015278508.1:0-349 GCF_001447785.1 Gekko japonicus | reverse complement strand
CAACACAAACCTTGATTTATCTCCTTATACCTGACGCACCCCTTGCAAGTGAAGAAAGTGATGTGAAAAGATCCAGTATGTTTAGAACAACACCCTACTTTGTACCACACCCTTTGAAAACCCCAGTGACACAGCCTGGCACATTTTGTGGCCCTAGTTGGGAGTATCCTGACACCTGGAGAAGCACCCGTGAGACCAGGCTCAGTGGAGATCAAGCAGAGCCAAGACGTCACTATAGATGTCACCCACTGAGTTCAGTCCCTTCCAACTACTTGTGGCTACCCTGCTCTATGAGATCCTCAGATGCTCTGAAAACACAGAGAGGCTATTCTGCACTGGTTAGCTGGGG
>NW_015278507.1:0-349 GCF_001447785.1 Gekko japonicus | reverse complement strand
GACAGGGAAGAGATTGTGGTGTCGTCTAGAAAAAAAGGCGTAGTTACCCAAAACAGGGGAGGAGGGGGAATCAGTACAACACAGTTGTTTTCCCAACTGACTTCTGGGTAGCAAAATCCTCCGGCGTCCCACCCCACACAAAATATTAAACATCACCCATACAAACACAGGTTTATAATAATATATAAGGTCAGTATAATATAGAATATTCCCAGCCAAAAAATAATAATAATAATAACAACAATGTTCAAACACGACCCTTCTTTCTTTTTGTCTGCCTTCGTTTCTTTAATAGACAGGTTTCAAAGCACGTTGAAAAATAAATATATATATATATATATTTGTGAAA
>NW_015278506.1:0-349 GCF_001447785.1 Gekko japonicus | reverse complement strand
GGATTTGAGCCTGGGTCTCCCAGATCCTAATCTGTCAACTACACCACACTGCCTCTTGCCAACTGACCAGAAAAATGCTTTTAACAGCAGCTTGATGTTTAGAAATCTTTGCTAGTGAAGCTTTCCCACATCACGGAGAGGGGAATCATCACCAGCAGGCCTACGGTTTGATTCAGTATAAGGCCGCTTCATGTGTCCATGTCTGCCTTTGAAGCTGTAGTTAAAACACAACTGCGGAGGCTAGCTGAAGAGTTGGCAAGCTCACAGACTTCATGCTGAAGAAAGTTCAAATAATCTTGCATTAAAACTTGTAAAGCTTGACTGTGAAACATCACTGAGGGATATCAGT
>NW_015278505.1:0-349 GCF_001447785.1 Gekko japonicus | reverse complement strand
AACACTGCTTACTGGGATATCCCTACTTCAAACATGGAATATGACAGAGTTCCCTCCATGACCACCAGGTAGCCTCCTCCCCTCTCTAAATGGTTTTGCCTTTAGGCAGGAGCTAGCCTAAGGCTTGAGGGGCTTTCTGGTCTTCTCTGCTGGCCTCTCTCCTGGAATCCTGCCCATTCTCCTCCTTCCTCCACCATTTATTTGTTTGTTTAGTATCTTTTGACCCTGCCCTTTCCTCCAATGAAGCAGAGGTAGCATACCATGATTCTTTCCCACCTCCATTTTATATTCACAACAGTACTGTGAGGTGGGTCAGGCTGGGGAGAGAGAGTGACTGGCCCAAAGTCAC
>NW_015278504.1:0-349 GCF_001447785.1 Gekko japonicus | reverse complement strand
CTCACAACAACCCTGTGAGGAAGGGTTAGACTAAGAGAGAGAGAGAGAGTATGACTGGGCCAAGGTTGCCCAGTAAGCTTCCACGGCAGATCCCCCTCTAACCTTCTAACTACCACATTGGTTCTCTAATAAAGAAGGGCTCTCCTGCAACCCTCACAATGGCTCCGGTTAACCCAATAGACTAGAATCTCTGTAGCTTCCGTCGACAGGCATACTCCTGCAAGGAATCCTAGCAGCTGATCCTGAGGAAGCAGCTCCAGTGTTGGTCTCAGAGGCTGAGGCTGGGCTATAGCCGATGAAGGACATGCGCACCCCACCCTTTCCCCAATGAGATTGATGTGGCGTACAC
>NW_015278503.1:0-349 GCF_001447785.1 Gekko japonicus | reverse complement strand
TCTCTTGCCTGGAAAACCCCATGGAGTCAACATAAGTTAGCTGTGACTTGATGGCACCTTCCTCCCCCAGCAGCATGTACGCAATGGGCTCTGATGTAGATGGGGTGTTGGGCAACCACTCCAGCCATCCTCCAAAGCCCTTGCCACTTCTACCACAGCGAGGGGCAGCTGGTATATTTACAGTGTAGATCAGCCGAGGGCTGTGCTGGCCCTGGGATTGTCTTGTGCCCCCCCAAAGTTCTGCATATCAAAGTGCAAATCCATGCTTTCCAACAAAATTAGATTAACATAACATTTTTTTGTAAACTAAAAGCAGTGTCTAAACAAATCTTAGAAAGTTTCTCAGGCA
>NW_015278502.1:0-349 GCF_001447785.1 Gekko japonicus | reverse complement strand
GGGGGGGAGCCCTTCCCAGTCTCCCCAGTAAAGCCCAGTGGCCGGAATGTTTTTTAAGACTCTCACGGCTTTTTGTCCGGGCCTGGGACGGATTAGACACGCTGAGAACAGAATGCTCCCCACCCACCCTTGCCCCCACCTGGGATTTTCGCTCACAGCTGCAGTGCGGCCAGCAGTGTCATAAATCAAAACCCGGGAGGGGTGGGGAACTGGGGGATGGGGTAGGGATCCTTCAGGACCAAGGGTGCTGAGCTTTGGCGCTCAGAGGGAGGAATGCGCCTTCCGTCTCTCTGTAGGGAACAGCTGCCATTGGTCTGTTCCACTCCCATGCGCAGCTCGTGCGCGTCGG
>NW_015278501.1:0-349 GCF_001447785.1 Gekko japonicus | reverse complement strand
GAGGCTGGTGAGCCTGAAGGGAAGCAGAGCCTCAAAGGCTTGGCAAAGGGAAGGAGAAGGTGAGGAGCTGGGGCTTGGTAAAAGGCGGAGGGGACTGTGCCTGGGGTGCAGACCCTCCCACCTGCCACCCACCCAGGGTCTTGTCATCCACACATGCTCCCCAAAAGATAGGCCGGACCAGCTTCCTGGTTGGGGCCAGGCAGTGTGTCTTTGGGGCTGGGCAGGGAAGGACAGCAAGTGGACAAATGGACACAGAAGCTGCTGCTGCAAGACTGGTGCCAGGGGGAGATGGGGAGACATGCGCCCCAGGCGCATTAATTTAATTAGTGCCCTCTGGTACCCCAGAACC
>NW_015278500.1:0-349 GCF_001447785.1 Gekko japonicus | reverse complement strand
AAATCCAATCTCTTCTTCTTCTAACATGTAGTGGAAGTTACCCCAAGTCTGGATATATCAGCATTATGCTCAACATCCGCTTCATATCACTGGCTTTTACCAGCAGGAAGGCAACAACGTGCCACATGATGATGATGTTAGGACAAACTGTGCTATGTACTATACAAAGAACTTAACTGAGCTACCATTTTTTGTGATGAGCCCTGTGTATCTCATAATAAGTAGTTCCACATTTAGGGGAATTTAATCCTGTGAAAATATAAATTTTCGCTATCGTATTTCTGAAGCCATGGGATATAATTGTCAGTTATTCTAATCCCATTCTGTGTATAACAAATGGCTTCATATA
>NW_015278499.1:0-349 GCF_001447785.1 Gekko japonicus | reverse complement strand
GGATATTTTGGAGGGCATTAATTCATAGGTTTTTCATAAGTTGGAAGCGACCTGATGGCATTTAACACACACACGTTGTATCAGAAACTTAGTAGTATGAAAATCTAATGAGAATCCAAAATGGTGCATACTTATTCAGCCTATTGAAAATGGCAGGCTGAAAATTATACTGGACTCAATAAGATTATCAGAATCTTATCAAATTGCTGAATGCAGTGATCAAAGGTAGTGGTTTGGGGAGTGAGAGATGGTGGTTACTCTAGGAACAGTTATGTTAATGTTGCTCATGATTCAGTATCACTAGGTTAAAACAGTGTAGATTCTTGGCTTATATTGGAGCATGATGAGA
>NW_015278498.1:0-349 GCF_001447785.1 Gekko japonicus | reverse complement strand
AGCCATGGGTACAAGACATCGTCTTTGCTACAGTCAGGTTCAGAATCAATAACTCTGCTTCTTTTGCTTTCTTTTTTTTAAAAAAAAACCCTTAAGATCATGCAGCACTACGGCGTTCCAGATTTCAGAGACACCATGGAGTTCCTGGCTCATCTGGCCAGGCGGCAAGGCAAACTGAAGAAGGGCGGGATGCCTGACCATGAGAAAGCGGCCAAAGCGGTGCTGAGTGACTGGATGAGGTGAGGGACAGTGAGAATCGAGTGTAACCTGGAACTTTAGACGGTGGCCAGGGCCAGTTTTAGTGTAGGCCTCTCCCTATGCTAGGAAAGCCTAGTGTAGTGTAGGAGAG
>NW_015278497.1:0-349 GCF_001447785.1 Gekko japonicus | reverse complement strand
TATGGATACCTCAGCATGCCAGAGGAGCAAATCCCTTTACTTAAGGAATAGCTGACTGATTTGTGCTAATAACCCTGCTATATATCATTTATGGGGGATAAAACATAACTATGAAAATAAACGTGGAAAAGTAGAAAAGGGCCTTGAAACAAAATGAGGGTGAGACCTAGACTTCTTCAAGCCTTCCCAGAAGTTTCATAGCTGTGGGTCAATAACTTAAGAATTTATTTATATCTTGCCTTTCCTCTTGAGCAATGCTACTTTCTTGTGTGAACTTGGCAAGAAGACGGAATATATAAAAGGGCAGATTATTGGCAGATATGAATTATGAGACAGAAGGGAATAGGTG
>NW_015278496.1:0-349 GCF_001447785.1 Gekko japonicus | reverse complement strand
GGTCAAAATGCTTTCCCTTCCCCGTACGCCCCCAATGCGAACTGAGGCTTCATGGATGGAAGGAGATGTGTGGCCATGGTCTCATTTGTCTGAGCTCTTGATAAGGGATGGCGGAGTCCATCTGTGATCAACGTCTGGCACTTTAGTCCTACGCGGTATGTCTGCAAGCGCATCAGAACCACGGATGAGTCATCGACAGCTTGGGTATCTGGCTGCAAAACGGAACGGTTTGCTTGGTGCCCCAGAATTCTGGTTCGGCTCAGTGTAATCATTATCAGCTTGTGGCAGACAGTTAGCAAGGAGTAAACAAATCCTTTCCCCTACCAGTCTGAATAAGACAAGGGGGGGG
>NW_015278495.1:0-349 GCF_001447785.1 Gekko japonicus | reverse complement strand
TTCAGTACGGCTGTCAACTGGCCCAAACTATAGACAGTCTCTCAAAGAAACAGGGTTGCTTTTCTAAAACAGTCCAGAGATTAACCTTGGTGATTTATCTACAAGGACCAAGGTCACCATCATAGAGTAAAAAACGTGCTTCACTATTTCAGGCTCCTATCTCTAAATCACTTTTTTAAGTTTGTTCTTTCTCCAAGGAGCTTGGACCAATGTATACGAGTCTCCCCAGCATCCTCACTGCAACCCTGGTTGTTGTGGTGTTGGGCTAATTTGCTCAGGTAGTGGCCCAGTTTAAATGAGACTAGGCACACTTTCCTTTCGGGGGGGGGGCATGCGCCACATTTCATCA
>NW_015278494.1:0-349 GCF_001447785.1 Gekko japonicus | reverse complement strand
TTTCCCAGATTCTAGCCTTTCTTAACCAATACACCACATCTGAACGTGGGTCTCCCAGGTCTGAGAGGCAAGCTAAATGTGACCGCATCCTCGTGGCCACCACAAGAACTCTGTCGCCATCTTAAAGTGACTTCAAAATGCTGCAAAACACAGTTCTTTTGTCCTCCCCCCCCCGCAATACCTTTTCAAATGCCAAAACGGCCACCAGGGTTATGGCTGTTTTGGCAGTTGAGAAAACATGGCGGAGGCAGGACCCTTCAGCCTGTGATGACATCCTTGTGGTGACCTTGGAGGGGTTGCCATCGCATCCAGTTTGGGCCTTAGCAGGGCTTTCTTTGTAGAAAAAGTC
>NW_015278493.1:0-349 GCF_001447785.1 Gekko japonicus | reverse complement strand
ACCACCCCCTCTCTTAAGAAAGCATTAACTACTTCTCAAATCCAGTCAGCCAGCCCTCCCGACCAAATATTTCAGTAACCAGGAAGGGCAAGGGTATTAAGTGGTAGGCCTCAAACTTGCAAGAATCCTCTCCACAGACTGAATAAACTGAATATTATATAACATGTTCAAAAAATCCCAAACAATTAGACTAGTTGGCACCTAGGCACTATCAAACCCAATCCTGTCTCTGCTAACATAGAGTCCAAGTCAGAATGGATTTTAGAGCCAGTGTGGTGTAGAGGTTATGATTCTGAAAGTACTGCCTAGAAGACCTGGGTATGAATCTTGACTTGTGCAGTGCAAGTTC
>NW_015278492.1:0-349 GCF_001447785.1 Gekko japonicus | reverse complement strand
CTTAGCTTAGAGGGAACACTGGTCTGGAGAGACAGCATTTCCTGGCCCCTGGTCATCCCAAGTGTCCAAGAGGTTGGCAAGTCATGCGATTTGTTGCCAAATTGAGCTTGGAGTGGGTCTGGGTGGAGTGAGCCGGGGCAGAGGGAAACTTTTGTCCACAGCCTGGGGTGGGGGACTGGCTAGTTCAGTCGTCCTCACCTCCAACCAACAGTTTCTGAGTCATTGTTTCCTACTAAATAAAGGAGAACAACTTCGAAACCTTGATGCTGCCACAGAGCCTCTGCTTTGTACCAAGGGATTCCAACCAGGGGAGCAAAACTGGGGTTTTTTCATAGAAAAAGAGGTGCAG
>NW_015278491.1:0-349 GCF_001447785.1 Gekko japonicus | reverse complement strand
TATTATTATTATTATTTTTGTTACTATATATTATTTTTACCGTGCCATCAGTTTACAAATAAGACAGATTCCCCTCCTACGGGCTCTGTCCCTCCTATGAGCCGTGAAAGGTAAGAATGGAACTTCCATGCACAGAGGCAGTCTATCTCTTGGTAGACAGTGAGCCCTTCAGCGTGGGCTTCACGGAAGCCAAGAATGAGCTGCTTTTGGGGCTCTTATAAAAGGACGAGTTAAATTCATGGTGCATGTTTCTATCAGCAGCTACTAACTGTGAAAGTTAAGAACGGAACCTCCATGTACAGAGGCAGTGTATCTCTCTCAGTTGCTTGGGGAGGGGCAACAGCCAGAG
>NW_015278490.1:0-349 GCF_001447785.1 Gekko japonicus | reverse complement strand
AGTCGAGCGTCTGGTTTTCATTGTGAAGCATCCAGGTGTGTTACAAGCTGGGCACGAAGGCAGCAGCCCGGCCTCCTCTGGCTCTTCGTTCCCAACCTGTGGGAGAAAGAAGTAGACTGCCTCTCAGCCTGGAGGTTCTCTTTAGCTGCTGTGGCTCAGAGCCTTCTTCGTGACCCTTCACGGCCACCCTGGATCTGTCTGCAGAAGCTTCCTGTGTCTGGGAGATGGTTCCAAGGAGCTCTCGTTGTTGCTCAAAGGTAGCCATCGCGTGCTTTACTCTGAACCCCCCACCCCATTTGCTCTTTCCCCTTTGGGGGGGAGCGGGGTCAGCTTAGGGCTCTTTAGCTTG
>NW_015278489.1:0-349 GCF_001447785.1 Gekko japonicus | reverse complement strand
GTCTGTAGAACAACACGGCTGGTCCGTTACAGTGGGAGAGGTGGTGTAGCACAGTGGCCAGCAAGGAAGTCTGAAACTCAATGATGCGATTCACTAGGCAGCTTTGAGGAAGCTGCTGCCCTTTCAGCCTTCGACAGCTACCCGGAGTGCAGTGCGAACAAGAACAACCGTCCTCCTGCAGACTGGCTATAACGATCAAGGAGATATGATACGGGAAGCACTTTGAGCAAATGTGTGCCCAGGTGTGGATGCAGATCAAAAAGTCCACCCTGTGGGGCAGGGAACAGGTGAGGTGATTACACCCAGGGGAATGTCAAACTATGCTATGCTTTGCTCGCTTTGGTTGCCA
>NW_015278488.1:0-349 GCF_001447785.1 Gekko japonicus | reverse complement strand
GATAATGAGCCTTTCTGCATGTTGTTTTTCCCATCAGTTTTGGCCCATACTGCTTTGATTTACCCCAAACTTCCACATGCATTTTTGTGCCTTTAGTTTTCACTTCCCCCGCAAAACACCTGTTTGTTTGTTTTTCCTGGTTCTTTTGAGACTTTTACCCCAGTCTTTTTCTGGAAGGTGATTCTGAGTTGCCATTTTCCTCATGTATGTTTCTCTGTTTTTTTTGCCCCATCACTTCTTGATGACTGGACTGTCACCATTATTAAACCCCTCCCTCTCCTCCACCCCTGCCCCTACTCACATTCCCTCACAAAGGCAATGCCTAACACAGAAAAGTTTCCCATCCACC
>NW_015278487.1:0-349 GCF_001447785.1 Gekko japonicus | reverse complement strand
CCCCATTTCTTCAGAGCCTTATTTCGTTAAGCTTGATCAGAATTGCTGTAATTACTGGTGTATGTCGCAAGATATCATAAGATGCCACAACAGCTCCAGGATCTAATGCAGTTATTAAAGGATGTGTCACAACATCATCCGTCTTTGTCTTTGGAAGTTTCCCTCTTCCAGCAGCTTTACTGTAGCTTGAAATTACAATAGTCCAAGCAACATATATGATCTATGATATGCATAGTAGGAATATGGCAAGAGGAATACATAACAGTGTATAATCTTTGCAAGAGGGAAAATGTGCTACCATTATAGTGCATTTGCTCTGAAATTGCACTTCCTCAAAGAGATAATTAGT
>NW_015278486.1:0-349 GCF_001447785.1 Gekko japonicus | reverse complement strand
TTTGATACTATTCCTAAACAGAATATCTAGTTCTGTCTGTTTCATACACAACACCCTTGGCCACCTCTCCCGACAGTGTTCACTACCTTTTCCCTCTAGGTTCTGGGAAAACTCAGGGTTCCCTAGATGCACATCAGCATTCTTCAATGAAATCATCAGGAACAGCACCATACTACTATGAAATGTGGTTTGCCTACCACTGCAGTCTTCTCCAATCAGAGGGTAATGGCTATGTTCCAGGACAAATGGTTAATGCATACAGAATTACAGCAAGGCCCAAACAGATCTGGCCACCCAAGCATGACCTGAGTGGCTACTGCAGAACACTCCTAAAATACTCCACTAAGGT
>NW_015278485.1:0-349 GCF_001447785.1 Gekko japonicus | reverse complement strand
GATTATTCTTCCTTTAACAGTATTACATTGCATGCTCTTTCTTCTATAAATAAGGATATCCTCTAATGAACCAGTAACTTTTGTGAGAATACCATTTGTGTTTTGCATTAATTCATGAAACAGCATTCTGAAGAACTTGACAGCATCTCCTCTAACTTGTTAAGCAAAGTGATAGCAACATGAAAATGTACAAAAATCAAAAGACTATTTTTGAAGTGCAATATGATTTGGTCAAAGAAGATGGTTACGGGGTGGTGTATGCTGAAATATAACTTGTGCTTTGTGTTGCACAAACAGAAACAGGACAGTATTCCTTGTCCTGTGTGTTGCACAGGACAGTATATGGTCA
>NW_015278484.1:0-349 GCF_001447785.1 Gekko japonicus | reverse complement strand
GGACTTAGAAGTGTGTAACTGTGCTTAGGGTTGAACCAAAACATGGACTTCATTGGTCTGAGAGAGGTGTACCTCTGCATAAGATTGCACTGTGAATGTGGTACACATTAATGCAGTAAGTGCATGTCTTTTCGGTATTGTTAGACATAAATGCAATGTTTACTCATTAATTTTCATTGCATTACATTTTGATGCTTGTATACTTGTTATCAAGGGAGTTATGAATTTCCCTGAGTGTGGTTACACAGCAGATAAGAAATACCATCTGTAATGTAGAATTTGGTCATTCCTGAGCTAGTTACCTAGCTCCTTCATTTTTTATTAAAACAAAAAAAACCTACACTCTTCA
>NW_015278483.1:0-349 GCF_001447785.1 Gekko japonicus | reverse complement strand
AATCACGCCATCACCAATGATGCCCCCCATGTCCTTGCCCTCCCTGGGCTCCCAGCAGCTGCAAACACTAAAACTAATTCAGTCAACAGTTAACTCCAACCTACCCAGCAGGGTCCTCACAGGAACTCCACTTAGACAGCACAGGCAACCGGCGCTCTATCGGCTGCATTGGCTCCAGATTGCGGACCAGACCAAATCCAAGGTTCTGGGATGGATCTTTAAAGCCTTTAATGGTCTGAGACCAGCACAGGAACGCCTATCCTAGACATCCCCCCCCCAGCACTGCGTTCCAGTGACCAAAACCTACTGGTGGTGCCCGGCCCAAAGAGTGTCCACCTGTCCCCAACCA
>NW_015278482.1:0-349 GCF_001447785.1 Gekko japonicus | reverse complement strand
CTGGATCGCGGAGTAACTTCGAAACATTTCCCGAAGCCACATGTTAGTTATGGGAGAGAAACAGAAGCCAGTGGAGATTTGTCTATCATAATTGGACATCACTGCAGAAGTCTTGCACCAGTCGTGCCAGAGCATCGCAAACGGGCTGCAATAAATATCTCTTCCCAGATCGCGATGCGCTGACAATGTCGAAGCAAGCAACAACCTGGGCTTGGCCCAACTTAATAATGTACATTCTGAGAGATTAGGCAGATAGCAGGAACATGTTTAGTAAAGCCTCTGTTGTGGAGCTTGCCAGTTTCCCCCGCGACAATGGAGCAATGCAGAAACCGCGGGAGGAGAGGCGAGG
>NW_015278481.1:0-349 GCF_001447785.1 Gekko japonicus | reverse complement strand
TGCCGGATTGAGCGATTGATAAATCGAAAAGGTATTATTATTAAGGATTCAGTCCAGTGGGCAGATCTATATCCAAAGTTTCAAGCAGGAGAAAGGGGTGCATGTGTGGATGATTATATGGAGGGTCCAGAAGGCCTCATTTCCCCAGGACATGGGTGTGGATAGCATAAGTGCATCCAGCAAATTGGCACGTGTGTGTTTCATTTTCATAATTCTAATTTTCATGGAAAGTGGTAAGCAGCAGTTGAGCATTGAATGAATTTTTATGTCGAGCACTGCGTGAGCATTTGTCTATGGCTCTGTTTGCTGCTTCTCTGTGGTTGATACAACTAACAGCTCAAGAAACTCA
>NW_015278480.1:0-349 GCF_001447785.1 Gekko japonicus | reverse complement strand
GAGACTTCAAACATGGGTCTCCCAGATCCTTGTATGCCATGATGTTATGTCAGAGATATACAGACCTTAGATATTTCTTTGTAAGGTCTCTTTCATTTTTGCTAGGTGGCTTATATTAATAAGGTGTTAGGGTAATTTTGTTTTCAGAGATAGAAAAAAAAATGACACAGTGTTAACTCTTTCCTCCAGGTAGGTTACAAACAGCTCTAAAATAGCTACTCCCTTTGGGCTGCTACCCACAGCATAGCTGGCAATTTTTGTTGAGACAGATGGAGTTGCAATCTACAGCAGCTGTTGGTTGGGGTTTTCCTTCACCCCAGCATGGCAGCCATTTCATGAAGTGATGCAG
>NW_015278479.1:0-349 GCF_001447785.1 Gekko japonicus | reverse complement strand
TCCTATGCTGAACCAATCAGTTGTTACATGGAGGATGGTTAGATTCACCCTGCTGTTACCACCTGGGCTTCTTCAGAGATATTAGTAAATGTATAACATTTTGGTCTTCTTGTATGGTGAAATATGTCCCAGTGGAATTCAGAAACTTTTGCTAAAGCATTTCAGTCCAAAGTGCAGATGGTGTATCCAGTATCCTACTACATAAGCATCTATAGAAATCTTTGCCTTTCTGGTTAAAGACCCTGAAACTGTTCAATTAATCTGTGGTTCAAAGGCATAAGTATAAAAGTACATGACTTCTCTTTTTAATTTATCACAAGCTGCCAATGAGTTTATGAATTTAGAATCA
>NW_015278478.1:0-349 GCF_001447785.1 Gekko japonicus | reverse complement strand
TTTTAGGATTGACTGATTTGATCTTGCGGCCCCATAAAAACATTTTTATTCCAGCATCAGCTTTTGTGAACTTGCACTCACTTTTCTCAAACCCCTTACCTGCAGTAGACTAACTCTACTAGCCATATGGTGTTCCAAGGAAATATGCTTGGAATTAAGGTTGATAAATCTTATGATCAAGCTCTAGTTCTAAGGGTTTTTCCATTAAACGTCTCCCTTCTGTGTTCTAAGATTTAGAATTCATATATATTAAATGGGCTGGGTCTTACTGGAGTTCATGAAACAAATCACTTTCCCTTCCTCTGGTACCTTTGGAAAACTGTTCCTGATTTCCTTTGGGAAGAGTGGG
>NW_015278477.1:0-349 GCF_001447785.1 Gekko japonicus | reverse complement strand
GTGCCCATCACTGTATCCTGTCGAAGTGAATTCCACATTTTAATTGCTGTATGTGTAAATTTTCTCACATTAGGGAATGCAATATTATTTCAGGGGGATAATTATGGGACAAAAGTATGCTTCCAAATTCCTTTATGGTACCTCATAATTCCCCCACCCAGTAATATATACTTCTGGAAGGAACAATACAACTATGCTTTTTTCATCAAAACTTCAGAGCTTTATTTTTGGTGCATCATGTATTACCCTCATTTAAATCCAGACTATCTCTCTGAGGGAGACAAGTATGTGGTTTGTAAAACATGCTAAATTTCTCTCATGTACACATTTACCTGTGGAATCTTGTAAA
>NW_015278476.1:0-349 GCF_001447785.1 Gekko japonicus | reverse complement strand
TTTTTACAGATTGCAACAGAAGCAATAGCGAATATCCGAACAGTTGTTTCCCTCACTCAAGAGAGAAAATTTGAACAAATGTATAGAGAGAATTTGCTTGGGCCCTACAGGTAAGAGAGGCTGACCTGACTCAGGCCAAAACAGACTTGACGCTGGGAGTTCCAAGCGTAGGGGTCAAAGTAGTTCTTGTTCTTGCACTTTATGCCCAGAGGAACCCAATTCGGATTGCAGCAAGGAGGAATGGTATTTTTCAAGTCTGCCTTCCCTGGCTATTTTACCAAGCTGAAATGACCCCACATAGTTGGTGTCTGCCCCACTGGAGGTGTTGTATATTAAGCTCGGCCGCGTG
>NW_015278475.1:0-349 GCF_001447785.1 Gekko japonicus | reverse complement strand
TTGGAAAAGCCCACCTGCCCCACCGCTCCTATTTTGTGCTTTACAGGGCTGGTTCGTCACTGCCAAATGAGCTACCCTCCACTCAACTGCCTCTGCAGGATCCAGGAGGAAACCACGACATTTTACGAACCTGCCAGTCACTTTGATCCTCATTTCTTCGTCTGAAGTGGTGATTTGTTTAGGGGCATCAATCAATACTTCAAACTTAGGCAGCACTGCGGAGAAGAACAGAGACGCACAGAATGAGTCGCGCAGGAGATCCATGCAGATTCTGCTGCCGTATCTGAAAGAACTGGTCCAAGACTGAAATTCACAGGATATGTCAGAGATTCATACTAAATGACAGACA
>NW_015278474.1:0-349 GCF_001447785.1 Gekko japonicus | reverse complement strand
CTAATGCAATAAAGTTTATGTATGTATGTGACTGCAACGCCAGTTTGGTACTATATCTGAACTATGGATTGCTCTCTTCCTTGCAAACCAGGACAAAACCAGAATTTGTAATAACAATTTCCAGGGAACATAACATAGTTTATGGTTCAGACGTATCTCACAGACAACCTATGGTTTGGTACAAAAGCAAACATCTTTAATTAGACTGCTATATGCAAAGGAAGGAGGGGAGGGCGTAAGTGTACACAAATTCAAAGGATCCCCATAAGTTCATTCAGGTAGCTACAAACCATGCTTTTGTTTGTAGGAATAAGACAGAGAACTGGATCCCACATACTTACAAGAGTGC
>NW_015278473.1:0-349 GCF_001447785.1 Gekko japonicus | reverse complement strand
GGGGTGGGTGGGAAGGAAAAGGAATGAAAAGCCAAGCGGACCAACACAGCTTTTTGATTCACTTTGCTGTTGAGCTCCAATCTTGTCGCTTTGAATAATAGACTTCTTGTAGGTACAGATGGGGGGAGGGGGGTGATCTTTGCATCCCTTTCCATTACAAAGGTTCTTTCTATCAAATATTAAACACGCAATGCAAAGTACATTTTGTTGTTTCCTTTGCAGACTGCTGATCCTTGATGCTGGGATGTTGCCTCTTCACTTACCTGGGAAATGAGTCTGATGGTCAACCTTTAAGGGCATTGAGCCCCTCAATTGGAGATAGGATTAAGAACATAAGAACGGAAGAGAA
>NW_015278472.1:0-349 GCF_001447785.1 Gekko japonicus | reverse complement strand
AGCCGTGTTGGTCGGAAGCAGGAGAACAGATTTAGAGTCCAGGGGGGGCACCCGGCTGACTCCTCTGGATCTAAGCCCACCAGAAGTCTCTTACCTGTGGTCCTGGCTCTCCCTTCGGCCCTGGTGGTCCCAGTGGTCCGGCAACGCCCGCCTGACCACGTAAGCCAGTCTGCCCTTTGAAGCCACCCAGACCGGGCACCCCCTTGGCACCCTGGAAATTCCAAAAAAAGCCACTGAATCCCACCTTGTTGACGCTGGGGTTCCCAAATTCCATGTGGGGCCTTGGGGGCCGCCTGGAATCACAACTGGCCTCCAGCCTACATAAATCAGTTCCTCTTCTTTGGAAGGG
>NW_015278471.1:0-349 GCF_001447785.1 Gekko japonicus | reverse complement strand
AATGGTACTTAAAATGCTTCACTTGCTGAAATGGTACTTAAAATGCTTGACTTTGATACTGACACTCTCTGCTTGATTTTGTACAACACCTAGTACTTTCCTTCCTAAGTATTTTAGTGCCTAGAAATTGGTTGCACAGTATCTTGTGCAATCAGAAACGCAAATGGGGATTAAGTATGACTTAGTGCAAGCCCCTTCCACTCTGAATCCAGCCCACTAATTCAAGATGAATAATGTTAACCTTTTAATACACTCAATGTATTAAATTCCTGATTCATTTACACTAATATAGATTTACACTAAAGGCACCTAATCTTAGACTGAAGCAGCAGACCAAAGTTCAAGTCCA
>NW_015278470.1:0-349 GCF_001447785.1 Gekko japonicus | reverse complement strand
AGCAGCCTACATTATTCTCCTCCTTTGTAGCTTCACAACAACCTTGTCAGATAGGTAAGGCTGAACAAATGTGATGGGCCCAACATAACCTAGTGAGCTTCCATGGCTGACTGATGATTTGAACCACTATTAGGAATGGGCATGAACCAGGAAAATGTGGTTTGGTTCATGATTCATGGCGGACCCATGAACTGAACCATAAACTGAGCCAAACTAAAATAGCCTCATATGAACGAAACCAGTCTTTGAAATTTGTGATATGGCAAAACAGCCCCCCAGTGTGCTAGAGACTCCAAAGTATTCAGGAATCTCCAGCTGATTCACCTCTACCTGCCCACCAAGTTTGGTG
>NW_015278469.1:0-349 GCF_001447785.1 Gekko japonicus | reverse complement strand
TCCACAGCTTAGAGGGAACATTGGCGATAGCCAAGGCCCTTCTGACCCTGCTCCTTGCTACAGCCAGGACTTCGTGTGCAGGAACCCCAAAGCAGAGCCCACAGACAGCAAATGGCAGCAGAGCTTTTGACGGCGTGGGTGCGAGGCCCTGAAGGGCCTCTGCTCCTTAAAGAACACACATCCTTCAGTCAAAGACACACCTGTACATACAGACATGCACCACACCATATAATCCAGCAAATTTATTCATTCTGCTATTTGTTCACAATTTGTTTTAAAGGCCTGAAATTGGCTCCAACACGTGAGGGGAGGTGGCTTCATGATGTATGCACCAGCACTGCTTAGACCA
>NW_015278468.1:0-349 GCF_001447785.1 Gekko japonicus | reverse complement strand
GCATAACATTATTTTGAGTGTATCATGTTTAGGTAGCAATTCCAGCTTTGTGGCACTGAGCGAGTGCAAGGGAATCCCTATTGACCAAAGACGGGATAAAACATTATGTATCGTCCTCTTCCTACAGAATAATAAAACAAGTAAACAAATGGCACCAGAAAGACTAGCAGGTTGACGGTGACATAAGCTTCTGTACTCATTTGTGCCATTGGGGCTCTGGGTTTAACGTCACAATAAACTTGTTAATCTTTAAAGCACTACTACTCTTTGTTGATTCTGCTTCCACAGAATACTCACATGTACTTGGGCTTGAGTCAGAAAGCACCTCTGAAACTTGTTTGCTGCTCTT
>NW_015278467.1:0-349 GCF_001447785.1 Gekko japonicus | reverse complement strand
CAGAGGCCTCATTCTTGATAGCTTGCTGCTAAGGTCAGGTACACTTTCCTATTGTAATGGCTCAATTGTGTACCTTTATCACTTCGTCAGAAAAATTCGATGCAGCCAGAAGCCAATAGCGATGTATCTTCCAATTCTATTTCACTGCAGCGCCATAGTTTCTAGTGATATTGCTGGGAGGAGGAGGAAAGAGAAGGATTTTTACCTTGGCTTGTTTCTCTGGCGCCAGTAAGGAGTACAGCGGAAGAACGTACAGCGGAAGAGAAGAGTCTGGTTTCTCATCTGTGTGCACATTAAACAAAGACACACACATACACAATGTTATACATTCAAGCAGTATGCTGACTGA
>NW_015278466.1:0-349 GCF_001447785.1 Gekko japonicus | reverse complement strand
TTGCACATCAAAACAACCAGATGCTGTGGTACAGCTGTTTCTTTCAAAACCAACCCATGGCACTACAGTCAAAAGCTCTGAAGGTAGTGGGAAAGGCCTTTCTGTGTCTGAGACCCCGGAGATACATGGCCAGTCAGAACAGACAACGCTGAGCCAGATGGGCCTTGACCAGTTCATTGTCAGACAACTTTGCATGAGTAGATTCTTGCTCTGCTTTCTGATACCTTTAGAAGAAAGGCAACAAATCATCCAGTTGCAGCTCTTCACACGATCTTGGTGGTGGAAAATGCCATCAGGCTGCAGCTGACTTTTGCCATCCCTGCCGACATGATGTCGGCTTGCCATTGCC
>NW_015278465.1:0-349 GCF_001447785.1 Gekko japonicus | reverse complement strand
GTTTTTGCCCTCTTTCACAGGACAGCCTTTTAGGCATTTGAAAACCATCATCATGCTTCCCTTCCGTTCTTTCATCTCCAGGTGAAAGTTGCAGTTCCTTCAAGATGTCCGTGGTTTCGCAGACCCTACAGCCACCTTTGTTACCCACCCACCCCTTTTGAACCCATCCTTGTCTGTCCCCATCTTTCTCAACATGTGGAGCCCAGAACTGAGGAGGACAACAAATAAGGTGTAGAAGGGAGAACTGTGGAATGGTTTGGTGGCCCAGCAAGTGGCTGTTTGCTAGCTTGGTTTGTGGGGAAATACATGCCAAAGGCTACACGTACTTGGTTTACAGACACAGGCTCAA
>NW_015278464.1:0-349 GCF_001447785.1 Gekko japonicus | reverse complement strand
CAAAGTCTCCCTGCTGGTATTTCTCAAGCTAGGAATAAAAGCAGAAAGCAAGAATGTCAGCACTTCATGGGAAATCAGCCACAAGCTAGGACTGGTTAATTCAACTGATCACCAGGGAAACATTCAAGAAGTGCCAAAGGTGAGCTACCACTAGCCAACTAAGCTAGTTATTAATTTGATGTCACAGTGTAGGATAAAAGGTGTTTCCCTTCTCAGCCACCTTGGCTCTGATCTTTGAGTGGCTGCCTCTGAGACCATTATGTTATAGAGTAACTACTTACACACACTATAAAGACTCACCACAAGGACACCACAAATACTGCCTAATTTTCTTTTATCCTGGCCTTTC
>NW_015278463.1:0-349 GCF_001447785.1 Gekko japonicus | reverse complement strand
AGAATTAGTTTCTATGCCCACACGGGCAGGGAGTGCCTCAACAGATGTATGTAGAGAGTCACTTCCCACCATCCATGTGCACTAACACTATAGCTCTGGGATACACCCTTCCTGGAGAAAAGGCACATTGGAATACCCACCCACAAGCTACTTCTTTTAAATGCTAATTAAAATGCCCACATCAGAAGCAGTTATAACTAGCTGTAGGAAAAGTATACCCAACATCCCTTGGAAACTGAGAAGTCTCCAAACCGAGGTTCAGGTTCTTACAATGGTAGAGAAAGAAAAGGGAAGAAACCCTGGAACCTGTATGAATGCCAATGTGTTGTGTCTGCTGGCCGCCACCAGG
>NW_015278462.1:0-349 GCF_001447785.1 Gekko japonicus | reverse complement strand
GCACTAAGCATCCTGGTTTTGGAATTCAGTTCATCACACGTGTACACATAGAAGACCAACTAGTAGATTCTTCCTTCTTCCTCTCATGTGAGAGGTACAAGACTCAGATCAATTGCACCTCCATGCTCAGAGGCCTCCACACATTTGCCTTACACATTATCTTATGTGTACAGAGGAGATGGAAAGCATGTCTGCTCCTTCTGCACACAAACAGGGCTGCTGCTTGGAAAAGTGTGTGCATTATACCTAGTTGTATCCTATTGTAGCAGCATGGAACAGCCATCCTAGGCTGCTTCTAATAGTAGTTGATATAACATAAAGACCAGTTGGTAGAAGGGGCATGTTATGT
>NW_015278461.1:0-349 GCF_001447785.1 Gekko japonicus | reverse complement strand
AGCCCCTCCCCCAACTCTGGTGGCTTAACCCAACAACTAGCCCCAACAACTAGCCTGGCAAGGGTGGGTAACTGCTCACTTCTGCAGTAGGGCGAAACCGAATGATGCAGTTGGACCCAGCCGCAGAAGCGTGGCGGAATTCCCCATTGCTGCAGCTGAGGCTCGTGGGAAGGAGCCGAGGACAGAGTGGTAAATCACGCAGAGATGCAACAGGCACCTTCTGTCAGCAAAGGCTTTGGACCTCATGGGAGCCTTTAATGATTTTTCTTTCTGTCAGCATGTCAGCAATCCTTTTGGTGCGAGATCTTTAAGTGTGCCTTAGCAGTCCAGTGTTCCCTCTAAGCTGAGT
>NW_015278460.1:0-349 GCF_001447785.1 Gekko japonicus | reverse complement strand
CTTGAACAGCAGTTGGAGACTAGCAAGACCTGCTTGCTCAGTGTGCTTCCTGCTCTGTCTGCCTCTGCCTTTTCTGGGAAGCTCTACAGGTTGCCTCTTCTTCTTCTACTTGTAGACTGTGGTCCATACTGGCTCATGTTGTCTCCAGCCTTTTCCCCACTGCTGCATTTCTGGTGCCCTGTCTGCCTCCAGATCGCTGTGCTTTGCCTCCTCAGTCTTTATTTTACAGAGATAAGTGTGGTGCCAGGAACTTGAAGCCTGGCTCTGCCTGCCTAGGCAAGGGACCAGTATCTCTAACCCTCCTTCAGTATAACTTATGAACTTGCCCTGACCTGGATAGCCCAGGTAA
>NW_015278459.1:0-349 GCF_001447785.1 Gekko japonicus | reverse complement strand
CCTGGAGGGGTCAGGTGGTCTTGTCCTCCTACAGGGAGAACTGACACTCTTAAATTCAGGAACTTCAGCTAGCTGGAAGGCTGTGGGGCAAGTTCTACTTTTTCCCTTCTGCACTGGAGCCACATACCTGGTACCAGAGTAAACAAAAGCCAGCAGGGGTGGGGTGGGGAGGAGAGCAGACCAGCTGTCCTGTCTTGTTTTTTCAGGGCACCTGCATGGTGATTTGATTAAAGGCTTCTTTTGGCACACTTAATTTTTTTTTGAGCACTTGTGCAATTAGCTGAAAAGTGGAGCAAGAGGGCAGGGGGAGAAGACAGTGTAGTGACTGGCCTAAATAGCTGGCCAGTCA
>NW_015278458.1:0-349 GCF_001447785.1 Gekko japonicus | reverse complement strand
GGGTTGCAACAGTTTTCAAAGCAATAACACTGCAAATTATTATTACATGTTACAGATTTTCAGCACAATGTACTCTTTGTAAAGTGTCACACCGCAACATCTGGCGGGCATAGCGCACCCGTGGCCAACCCGTGGCGTCCCGACGAAAATGCGCGGTTAAAACGACCTGACGAAAAGTACTGGCAAATGGTTTGCCACGGGCTGCCGATGGACTCCTTCTGTGTGGTCGTGCCGACGCAGCTTTTCCCTCCGGCCATCTTCATTGAAGTGCACACGCCAAGGGATGGAAAGGTGGTGTGCCACCGACGCGTCTGATCACGTCGCGGGTCTAATTGCGCCGACACAAATA
>NW_015278457.1:0-349 GCF_001447785.1 Gekko japonicus | reverse complement strand
ATGTAGCTTGCCCTCTTTGGTAGCAACCCAGGCAGGCAACTTCAGTTTGGCATCTGACAGGCTCCTTGCTGACACCTACATAGACCACATCATATACCTCTTGTGGGAGGCTGCCGGCATTTCGGCTGCACAAGAATAGAAGATACAGTAAGCCATCCATAGGAGTGTTTTCTCATGTGGCTTCTGTAGATTTTTCGCTACATGGGCACAATTCTTCAGTTTTGCAAAGAGTCTCTTTTGGATTACCACATCTAACAACAAATTAAGTTCAGGAAAGGAACAGTGCTATTGAATGTGCAGATATGTTCATGGACTGAGATTACGTAGGACTCAAATTATCGTGGAGAGA
>NW_015278456.1:0-349 GCF_001447785.1 Gekko japonicus | reverse complement strand
TAGGATTTCTCCATAATAGACTCTGTTACAAGAGAGGAACAAAACAAGCCTTCATTTGCCGTGCGGGGAAGTTGGAACCCCCAGGGGGCTGCTGGCATAGCAGCATCTCGACACAGGAGACGGGAGGCAAGGTAGCACTCAACCCCAAGAGACCAGCAAGTGTGCCCGGCTTCACAGAGGGACCGAGCGATTTGGTGACCCTGGAAGAGAGGTCGCAGGCAGCAGAGCTAGCATGTGTAAAGCCAGGTCTGATCTATGGAGTCTGGCATGCCTCAAATATACAAGAACGATTACAAAGGACCCAGTATTCGGGGAGGGGCTGTGGCTCCATGGGAGGGCATCTGCTTGG
>NW_015278455.1:0-349 GCF_001447785.1 Gekko japonicus | reverse complement strand
ACCCCCCCACCCGCATTCTGTATTGCTTTTTTAAAAAACAACAACGAAAGGTCAAGAAAACAAAGTGGTTTCTGCCAAGAACTGCAGGGTGTTCAGTCAAATACACCCTTCCCTAGGAGTTTTGTTTCAGGCTAGTCAATTTCACTCACAGACCTAGATTACCTTAGGAAAGGGTTCAGATGAAATTACAATGGAAATCTAGAGAGGGCTTTTTCTGAAGAGTGTCAGGACTGAATCAAGTGTTTCCCGGTGTCATATATGTCCACTTTTCCTTCCACACCTCCATCTATTCCCTTGCACAAAAACAGAACTACAAAATGCATAGGGATTTGAACATTCCAGAGTCCTC
>NW_015278454.1:0-349 GCF_001447785.1 Gekko japonicus | reverse complement strand
ATGCTTTGCATGCTGGAGGTCTGAAGTTCAATTCCTGGCATGCCTAGCTTAAAAAGATTGGGCAGGTATGTGGAAGACCTCTTCCAAGACAGCCATAGCCAGTCAGCGTCCACAATACTGACCTTGATTGACCAAAAGTCTAACCTTAAAAATGTATTTATTTCCTCATTACATTTTTTCCCCTTTTCTGCAAGGAGCTCAGGATGGCATGCGTCCTTCCCCTTTCCTTCTTTTAATACTGGTCGCAACCCCGTGAAGTTGATTGGAGAGAGGAAGAGGAACTGCCCCAAGATTTATTTTTATTCATGTCACTTATTCCCTGCCTTTCTGCCCAATGGGGACCCAAAAC
>NW_015278453.1:0-349 GCF_001447785.1 Gekko japonicus | reverse complement strand
AGAAATTTGGGCTGGGTTGTCACCAATACATAGATGATATTTAGCTCTATGTTGTACTTCCAGCAGATCCCATGGAGGCTGTGAAAACCAGGAACAAGTACCTGAAGGCAGTTTTGGAATGAGTAAGAGATAATAAGCTAAAATTTAATTCTGACAAAATGAAGGTGCTACTGGTGGACAGAGGGACTGACCAAGAAACTGATGTGTCAGTTGTTTTGGATGGGGTTGCACTCCCCTGAAAGGATCAGGTTGTTAGCTTGGGTGTACTGCTGGATCAATGCCTCCTGCTGGATATACAAGGGCAATGGTGGTCAGATGTACCTTTCATCAGCTTCAGCTGGTGAGCCAG
>NW_015278452.1:0-349 GCF_001447785.1 Gekko japonicus | reverse complement strand
GCTAGACAAAACGCTCTCCAACTCCTCTCCCCCTCCCGACTGGAGGGCTTTGGGTGACTTGGGGTGACCTCCAAGTGGCTTAATCCTCTTCTCCAGTCCCTTATGTTCATCTTTCTTGGCCCCGCTGGGGCTCCTCTCTTGTGGGGAGTTGGCAGTGAAATGCCCAGGGGCTTCACACTTCAGGCACAGACCTCGCCGCATCCTCTGCTCCCGGTCGCTCCTAGAACCCTGGAGCCGACCCCACTGCACCTTTGCTTCCCCTCCCGGTGCCTTTGCCATTAGTTTAGGATGGTACATCTTCAACAGGCTGCAGCGGTTTCCTGCCTCACAGGCCACCTGGATCCAGCCA
>NW_015278451.1:0-349 GCF_001447785.1 Gekko japonicus | reverse complement strand
TGATTTCAGTCTAAGAGACTCAGCCGTGAACTGGCTAGGTGGCTTTATGTAGGCTTTTTGGCCTCAGCTGTTCTTCACTCATCCGCAGTATGGGTACAATGATGCCAGGTGCCTTTGGTAGGCTTCCTGTAAGGATTGTGGCCATCATGTACCAGAAGCTTTTTGAATTTCACACCGTTCGGTGTTGATGCTACGGTGATGATGGCTTTGTTGCCAGTGGTGTCGTTTCTGTCTGGGCTGGCGTCGACCCTCAACTTTGGTTTGTAGCTTGGGGCCCAATCCAAGACTCTGCCTCGCTGCATACAGTGATCGTTAATACTGCAGTGCCACTAGCTGTTCATCTAGAGAT
>NW_015278450.1:0-349 GCF_001447785.1 Gekko japonicus | reverse complement strand
TCAAATAGTGCAAAATAGCAAGTGCAAGCTCTCATGTTCCCCAGATGTCTTCATCAGGCTTAACATCATGTTAAGCATGAAAAAAAGGAACAGGGAAGAAAGAAAGATGTATAGGGCATGATGAATTAATCTAAAGTATATCTGTGGTTTGTAACGTTCTTAAAATGAAGACCAGGAAGTAATGCCAATTTTCTGGAAGCAGAGCCAGTACAGTATCGTAATTAGAGTGTTGGACTTATGATATGGGAGACCCAAGACCAACTCCTCACTTTGTCACAAAAGCTCCCACTTATTCACTCTCAGACTGACCCGCCTCACATTGGTGGTGGTTGTGAGGATAAAATGGAGG
>NW_015278449.1:0-349 GCF_001447785.1 Gekko japonicus | reverse complement strand
ATTGCAATGACCCAATCTATATTGCCCCCGATCCAGCTATTTTTGAGACTATATTCTATGTCAGAAGATGTGATCGTACATTCCTCTGACTACCATTTTGCCTTCACACATTACTAGATGTACACTTAAATATACACGAAAAATGTAATGTGCATTGATCTTGAAGAAGCCCCAGATAGAGGCAGGCTGTGCAACATGGATGTCTGGTTTCACAATGGTTCCTTTATACAAGGGCATGAAAGGTTACCAAACCAGGAAATATGGAGGGATAGCTTTTACATTTGGAACTGATTTCTTTGGTTTTATGGAAATTACTCTGAAATGATTCTGTGTAACCCATTGCCTCTTG
>NW_015278448.1:0-349 GCF_001447785.1 Gekko japonicus | reverse complement strand
GAAGTCATAGAAGGATCATGTAATAAAAGGATGATTCAATTAATTTAAAATAAAATGTCACATACATCAACTATAGACCTAAAATCCTAAAGAATTGCATGTTGCAAATATAACCAGAACGAACATCATAAGTTGGAGGTGGAGAAAAAGAAGAGTTGAGAAGGGATCATGGCATATACCTTATAGCTGTTGTGATAAGATCGGATTTTACACTCGATTCCAACGAATCAAACGTAACGGTACACAGGACCTAGAACAATGAAGAGATTTTATGAATATATAGCTGCTTTCAAGGGTATTAAGTTTGTAAAAGGACAGCAATTCAACAAAATATGTTTAAAAACCAAAT
>NW_015278447.1:0-349 GCF_001447785.1 Gekko japonicus | reverse complement strand
GTGTCAATGGCTATGTGTTCTAAAGCCCTAGCCAGGCTCTGGCAGCCTACTGTACCCCCAGGTCAACCGGCTCTATCATTTGATACTATTGCCTCAGCCAAACATAACTTAGGCTGTATGCATGGGCGCTCACAAGGATGGTAGGTTGGTTTTGGTTGGATCATCATTCCCTCCTTGTGGGCTTCCTGGAAGTATCTGGCTGACCACTCTTAGAAACAGGATGCGAGACAAGCTCTTGGTCAGGTTAAGCAGGGATGTTGTTATATTTCATAAATGTATCCATCTTGTTTTCTAACCAGCGGGGTTCTTCGCTTCCCTGAGCATTCCAGGAAGACTGCGGTGTCTTGGT
>NW_015278446.1:0-349 GCF_001447785.1 Gekko japonicus | reverse complement strand
AACCTGGATCTGGCAACCATACTCCCCCTGCCCCCACCAGTGGCCGGGGGACCTGGCAGCCCTAGCCGAGCTTGTTCCATGGAGATCTCTTAATGGCCCCACAGCTTTATCGCCATCCGGCCTTCACTCAGCTACCAAGTTCAGGTCAGCGGAAGGAAGGGCAGGATAACCAGCCAGACAAGCCAAGAGGCCTCCTGTTTAAACCAGCCAGGAAATAAGACCTGACCCTGATAACTGCTTCTGGGTCAGGATGTCTGTCTGAACAAACCTGTTAACATTCCCTGCTGCAGTCTCCCCTCTCTCAGGTTGCTTCTCCATGGGGATGATTCTCCAGTCTGTTCTCACTGCC
>NW_015278445.1:0-349 GCF_001447785.1 Gekko japonicus | reverse complement strand
GCAAGGGAAACCTTTACCTTTACTGTATTCAGTAAAGTGTGTTGAAAGCTCCACAAATGGTCTCCGCAACAACGCATTCAAGACAGAGTGGAGTGAGACCAATCTCCAGTACACATTCCAGTATTATTATCATTTTTTTGCTGACCTTCCTTTTTCTTGAGACATGAATTGTCTTCTGCTGAAGAGAGGGGGAGTGCTTTGGGGCTGAGCATGCACGTGAATGTCAGGCTTGGAAGCATCTTAAATGAGAACTGAAGATGGTGCAAGCCCACAAAAAATGCATTTTTAATGGAAAAAAGGCAGCTGACCTTTAACTGGTGGTGGGCTCATGGGAGCTGTTGAAGTGGAG
>NW_015278444.1:0-349 GCF_001447785.1 Gekko japonicus | reverse complement strand
GTTGCTGTTTTTTTAAAAGCAGGGATCCTGAGGTGCATTAGAGAACTTGTACTAGGTGTACGTGGCTTCCTTCTCTTCCCTTACCACTTCTAGTGTTCTCTGTCCACCCCCCCTTTTGTGCTTCGGCAGATAAATGGATACTTATGATCACTGTGGGAAGCAAAGTGGTGGGTCTACAGCGGAAGGGAGAATCAATAGAAATTGGCCTTCTCTCCTCCACTGATAAAAATGCTGCTACGTTAACAGAATTAGACTAAAATTTAAACTCAGATTTCTGACTTCTTAAATTGGACGTGCTCACAAAGGCTTCTTGGGGGAACAGATTACAATTCTGACAAGTTTGAAAAAA
>NW_015278443.1:0-349 GCF_001447785.1 Gekko japonicus | reverse complement strand
GTTAGTCCAGTCTTAGGTGATGGTGTCTTCTCCTGCCTGTCCTGGTTGTCTCATAGAGGGCAGTTGTTCTTGCAAAGGGCAGCTGGTTTGATGGGATCCACCCCATTGTTTTCGCAGGATGGAGTGTACCACATCTCGCCTGTCTGGGGACATGCGTGTGAAACAGAAGCAACCCCTAAGTGTTCTACAGAAGCCATGATGGTTGGATACTCCCGTTGACTAGAGCCTAGAACACATGAAGCTGGCTTATATAATTGGACTATGGGTCTAGCGAGCTCAGCTTTAGCTCCTGTCACTGGCATTGGCTCACTGAAACTTTGTGCAAAGGGCTTTTACCAGTCCTGTTACC
>NW_015278442.1:0-349 GCF_001447785.1 Gekko japonicus | reverse complement strand
CAAACCGGGGGGTTTGGCAACCCTATCTTGAATTGCACTGCGCACAGTCCATACCGGATATGCTGGCGCTCTCGAGAGCCCGCTGTAGGATTGCTGACATGTTCGCACCAGCTATCTGGGTATAAAAACAAATGCCCTGTGTGAGGTCTCCTATGTGTTTAAACTGATACCATTTGGAGTGATCAGGGTAAGATTGGGGGCCCTTTTGCACAGAAAAGTGTTAATTTGCACACAGGCACAGCTGTGAACTGATGCAAGGCAGGTATATTTCAGGCTCAGGGTAGTGTCTGAAGGCGGCAACTTGGGTCTTTTCCGCATTGGCCTGTCACTCCGGATTTTCTCAGTGTTC
>NW_015278441.1:0-349 GCF_001447785.1 Gekko japonicus | reverse complement strand
TCTCATACAGTGACAGATGTCAAAAGCAGTGAAAAGTCTAAGTAACAGGGCATGCCAATGGTCAAATATAGTCAATAACTAAATTGTTCGGGCATGGCAACCATATAATACAGCTTTTCCATATAAAATACTCCCTGCAGACTGGCTTCCTATGTGAGATATGTTGGGGGTGTGGATCATTCAGCCAAATGAGGCCCCAGTGTTTAAAGGAATACAGGCCCACCAGACACAGGATTAGAACTACAGTAAAATGAAGGCCTCATTTAGGCCTGTCCATGTATTATTTATTTATCTATTTACTTATTACTTAAAATATTTATACCCTACCTTTCCCTTGTAACTCAAGGTG
>NW_015278440.1:0-349 GCF_001447785.1 Gekko japonicus | reverse complement strand
CCACTTGAGCCACCGCAGCTCCACAGGGGGAGTAGATACAAGCATATGGGCTCTAACCAATCCACATGATTGTCAGCTCATGAATATGGCACCTATAAATGAAAGATGTATATGAACATATCCCTGTGATCACGAACATTCATAACGCAGTGTCCCCAGTTACAGTGAGGTAGCATTGGCAAGTACTCTTAACTCTCTACACCATTCTCATGAACCAGCAATCATATAGATGATGGGCCAAAGTCCTTGTACCCATTCTTGCTGATTGAACAAGCAGAAAGGTCATGTTTTAAGGACAGCTTCATGTGTTAATGGAACCTGTTTAGAAGAAGAAGAAGAAGAGATTAGA
>NW_015278439.1:0-349 GCF_001447785.1 Gekko japonicus | reverse complement strand
ACTGAGGAACTGATAGGCTGTGACACTTGGGGAAACACAACTGTCCTGGTCTAGGAATGACCAATGAGCTGCCAAGGAAAAAGGGATCAAGCTTAATGTTGGAGTGCATACTTTGCATTCAGGTGGTCACAGGTTCAATCTCTGGTATCTGTAGTTAAAGGCTCTCAAACAGCTGGTGTTTGGACCTTGGAGATCCACTGCTAGTCATTGTAGACGGTAGTAAAATAAGCGGACCAACAGGTGGACTCTCTGTATGAGGCAATATTATATGTTTGCATAGTGGTGGAGCTGGCCTGGAACTGGGAAACTAGCATCTTCCTCTGTTTCCTTTAAAGTAAAAGGTAAAGGT
>NW_015278438.1:0-349 GCF_001447785.1 Gekko japonicus | reverse complement strand
TGCTTTGTAGGGAGGGAGAGTCAGCTGTCAGAAGGGTTGCCAGTGGCCCAGCTGTTTCCTTTTTCCTCACCTCTTGGCAAATTACCCACTTTTATTTTTTGGTTGGTGAAGCCAGAATTTTAAGAGTGGGGTGTTTTTCCCCCCTCCTCTTTTTTCCCACACCAACTGGATGGAATGAGACTCTGGCGCAGAATGGTGTCTTTCACCCAGTCCCTCTGAAGCAATGGGGTGGAGTAGTTCAAAACAGAATGTAAGGAAATGAGAAGGGAAAGCGACACACCAATTCACCTGCATTCCCCCCACCCCACAACTGATTCTTATTTTATCCAGGGCTATTTTTGGGCAGGAA
>NW_015278437.1:0-349 GCF_001447785.1 Gekko japonicus | reverse complement strand
AAAAAATCACTGAGCATCTTTGAATCAGTCAAGTACATAGCTATTCAGGTCATGCTGTATTACCCTGGGAGGGATGCTCAATAGCCAACGTGGAAACAGACGGATTGTTGTTGCTGATTCAGAATGGGCTTCTGATTTTCCTTCCATGGAGACATTATGAGATTATTCTACATGATATAATCTCACAATAGGAAATAACCCCATGATAGAATGATCAAAAACAATGAGATTGTGGACAAGTAACCCCCCCATAGCTGAGAGTGAATTTGTGAGGAAACAGCAGATATGGTTTGGAAAGAAAAAGAGAGAGAGAAAAGGCAAAAAACCCAGATTGTTGTGATCTGAGCTC
>NW_015278436.1:0-349 GCF_001447785.1 Gekko japonicus | reverse complement strand
ATTTCCCAACCTGCAGTTGGAAACCTTAACAGTGGCCATTTGCAATGCGTTTATGCAAACAATTTGGTGATCCAAGCCTATACAGACAACTATTTTGCCTCACATCTCTGAGGCAGTATCACACAGTATGGATGCCAACTGCAGGTTGGAGAATCTCTGGAGATCTGGGATTGGAGCCTGGGAAAGTTGGAGTGTGGAGAGGGGAGGTAGCTCCGGAGGACAGCGATGCCATAGAGGCCACCCTCTGAAGCGGCAGTTTTCCCCAGAGGATACCCCCCAAAAAGGAAAATCCCTCCATATAATTAAACCTTCAAAAATACTCAGACACTAAATATAATGCTTACAAATT
>NW_015278435.1:0-349 GCF_001447785.1 Gekko japonicus | reverse complement strand
CAGCTTACAATAATAGTTAAAACATTCCCCAACTAAAAGCCAATGATAAAGTAACAACCCCCCTCCCCTTAAAGATGTTTGCTATTCAGACCACCTCAAAATTCCCTTCAAACTTTTCTTGTCATGGGAGTCTGGCTGGAAACCAGCTATAATGGCCTGTCTTCCCTTTTTATTATTTTCCAAGGTGATACTCTGAATTGTGGGCATTCTGCTATGTATACCTGCTATGTAGACTTCAAGTGGGCATGCACATGATCAGTTCAGTCCAATGAAACCAGAGCAGAGGCAGGTATCCACAAATGGCCCTTTTGTGGAATGTGAGGGCAAGTTTTGCTCTAGATACTGTATT
>NW_015278434.1:0-349 GCF_001447785.1 Gekko japonicus | reverse complement strand
ACAAATAACCAACTGAAGTTAATTCTGCAAAAGTTCGATTTACATGATATCTGGAGACTCAAAAATGACAAGGTTAAAGACTACACCTACTACTCACCCCGCCATAAATCACATTCAAGAATTGACTACATTCTACTTTCAAAACAACTAATTTGCCAATCAGTGTCGGCAGACATTGGAATAACGAAATGGTCTGACCATGCACCAGTGACATGCAAGATCAAATTACAAAACAACGGGACTAAGTCAAGAACCTGGAAATTTAACAAGGCATTACTCTACGATACTGAAATACAACAAGCACTTCGACAAGAAATTATACACTACTTTGAATTTAACTCAAATAAAG
>NW_015278433.1:0-349 GCF_001447785.1 Gekko japonicus | reverse complement strand
ACACCCACCCTCGTAGCCTTCTGAAACGTGTGTAAAATGGAACTATATTGGAGGGTAACAAAGACAATCGCTGTTTTGTGCTGTTTCTGGCTCATCTTTTTCCTCTTCTGGCTTTATTGTGACGGACTGTTTGTTTTCAGGTTTGCCGTGAGCCACTTTGGGTCTCGGTCAGGAGACAAGCAGGCTCTCAGGGATTCAGATAAATACCGAAGTCCACGTACTGAAACCGAGACAGACAATCCACTTAATCCCTGCCTCCCCCTCTGTTTGTCATCTCCTTTGTGCCAACCATAAACTCCCCGGGGGGCAAAGGCCGGCCTTCTTGTACACTGAGAAGCACTGGGAGCAT
>NW_015278432.1:0-349 GCF_001447785.1 Gekko japonicus | reverse complement strand
CACGAATCCTGTCTGGTATCACGGTGGGTAAACATTCTAGATTAAACAGAGGCCACCCTTCTGAACTAGCACCCTCCTTTTCAACATGCAGCTCTTCCAATTTAAGACTCATCGTAGAAGCCGAAAACAAGATTAATGCAAGGCTAAATAGGTTAGGGAAACGGTTTTGTTTGCACTTCTCTGCTTGAGTTCCGCAGCAAAAGAAAGAAAAATGTTTTACAAAGAAGCGTTGACGGAGCCTCAGAAACAAGATGTTGTTGTGGTAAGTCTATTTTTAAAAGTAAGAACGTTAAGAGCCATGCTGGATCAGACCAAAGCCCATCCAGTTAAGAACATAAGAGACGCCAAT
>NW_015278431.1:0-349 GCF_001447785.1 Gekko japonicus | reverse complement strand
ATGTGCATGCACACTTCTTCAGATAAAGGCTGCAGGTCTACAGGAGCAGAGTTTCAAAGAGAGACTCCAGCAGGAAACTGCAGAGTTGGAATCCCTATGCAGATTTGGTATTAACAGACTTAGACACAACAAGAACTTGGGGTGTTTAGTTGTCTCCCTCCTTTCAGATTTATGTATACTATTCAGATGCATCCTACATTGTTCAATCTTCAACAATGCAATACGGTCCACATCCACGCTGCTTGGATCCTTTACTCTTTGGCTCTCATTTTTACCAGTGCTCCACAATGCAGTGTCACGCACCTTGTCCTGGGAAACTGGGACTTCTGGTCTCCTTTTCCATTGACAC
>NW_015278430.1:0-349 GCF_001447785.1 Gekko japonicus | reverse complement strand
TCCCTAACTAAACAGATGACCAATTCAAGAAGGTCATCAGGACTGTTATTAGTCATTTACTAAAAACCCCTTGTCTTTAATCCAGCTCTTCCCCCAAGAGACTCGGGGATCTTGTGCATAGCTCCCCCTGTCCTCACATCTATCCCCATGATACCCTTTGTGAGGTGGGTGAAGCTGAGAAACAGCGACTGACCCAAGCTCTCCAGTTAGTTTCATAGCCGGCCTTGAATCTGGGCCACTCCAGTCCAAGGCCAACAAGCTCTCCACTACACTGCTCCAGTGGTCAATTACATTCATGTTTACACCCAGTTATCTCCCAGTTTGTCAGCATCTCTCAATGTCCTCCACA
>NW_015278429.1:0-349 GCF_001447785.1 Gekko japonicus | reverse complement strand
ATCGCAGAACACGGCCACGATTTGACCCCAAAAGGGAAGCCTATGGGGGAAACAGAAAAAGGACAAATTGTGAAGGATGACTATGATTCAGTAGCAGAGATGTGTCGGGAGAGAGCATTAGAAGCCCATAATGGACTGACAGGAACGGTAAAGGCAATAAGGACCGATTTCACAGTCCACTAGGAGTGACAGCTGGTATAAACAAGATCTAATCTGCTTTGGTCTCAGGAGAGGATGTTCCATAGGAAACGGGATTCTATAAAGAGGTTCTGCAACCATGCAGGGGCAATCCTCCAGACTCAGGCAACAAAATGTGGGAAGTTGTGAAGATTCAGTGTACCAGTTGAGG
>NW_015278428.1:0-349 GCF_001447785.1 Gekko japonicus | reverse complement strand
GGGAGCAGAAAGCAGGGGTCACGAACCAAAATGAATCACAAAAATGAGGTTTGTGCCCATCCCTACCTGTGACTTTGTCTCCTGAAATGGTCCAATGGCATAGCACAGAAGAACTTGCCTAGATTAGAATGTTCTGTTATATTTACCTGAATTGGACCGGGTTCTTGTTGTGACTCATTTTCATCAGTTGTCACTGCAGGCAGAGAGACGGTTAGCTTTAACTTCTCTTCTCCTGGCAAGATGAGCTCATGGGTCTTCATGCCAAGAACTCTCTGCCTCACTAAAACAAAAAAGAGGAAAGCCATTAAAATGTCTTTGAATTATTGGCATATAAACAGGAGGCACATAA
>NW_015278427.1:0-349 GCF_001447785.1 Gekko japonicus | reverse complement strand
GTACAAACCTTTATTCCTCAAAGCCCTTTTAGTTGGCTAGGAGAGCCTGCTGCTTTTAACTGCTGGCTTGTTGTTACCCTTCTTTGGGCTTCCTCTTTAGCTATTACTTTCTAACAAGACCTGGTACAATTGTGATTCCTGCCTTGTAGAACACATGGAACATTATAGATGAATCTTGATAGTTGGCTGCTCTGGCACTCGGGCTTCTACCAGAGAAGTGGTTTTCTAATCATTAGATATGGCCTTTAGGTTCCTGCCTCATTGTCACACACTCTCATTGTGATAATAAAGTGGGAGATTGGAGAGCCTCTTTATGTCCGCATTGGGGAGAAAAGCAGGGTAGAAATGA
>NW_015278426.1:0-349 GCF_001447785.1 Gekko japonicus | reverse complement strand
CCCACGTTGCCAGCTTCTTGCAAGCCAGCTGACCCATTATTAGGGAAGGCAGGAAAAGTCCGTCCTCAAAGTGCCCTGTTTATGTCAGAGCACTGCAGGGTTGGACCCACCCTTTGGAATTAAATGCAGCTCCTTAAAGCGTTGCCACGCAGGTGTTGCTAAATTCCGATGGGTCCATTTTATGCTCTTGGGCGAAATATGTACAGAGCTGCCTGTGACTGGCCACGGTGGGAGAAGAGCACCGAAAGTAGTGGATGTTACTGAAGCTTAACCCCCAAAGAGGAAGGGGTGTATGAAACTGATACGCTTTCTTAAGGGAGTCCTGCAACTGCCAGTTTTGTAGCAAAAG
>NW_015278425.1:0-349 GCF_001447785.1 Gekko japonicus | reverse complement strand
CAGAAGGGAACAGATGAATCTCCCTGGGGTGAGAAGTCTAGAGGTTTGGTGCCATGAATACCATCATCAAAAGGTCTCTCGTTTTCCTTTGGTTCTTCTGATTTCCCACCCAAACACATTTTTCCCTTCCAATCAGATCCTTCAAGGGATCAGGAGGTGAGTGATCCCAGCCAATTACCTTTGAAGACAGGAAAGGAGTTTCCATGGAGAAATCTGTGTTGAGGTGTGAGTGCTCAGGCTATTCCACATGTAGCTCCAAATTTATGTGAATAACTTCCAACTGAGGGTTCTTATGACAGGAAAAATCTGAGGGGGGAAGGAAGAAGACTCTTCTCCACTCATGCCACAC
>NW_015278424.1:0-349 GCF_001447785.1 Gekko japonicus | reverse complement strand
CTGTGTTAGCATGCTTCTTAAGTCTGTTCATTTTATGCAAGGAAACGTTGGAATATTTCCTAAAGTTTGGGATGGAGAAAGTACATAACTCTTGGGATTCCTTTGCACTTGTGTGGTGGTTGTGTTTAACCACCGCACAAGTGCAGGGGAAATCCCAAGGTTTAATGTTGCATAACTGAAAATCTAAACATATGCCGTTGAGCTTCGGAGCTACGCCTAGCAGCAGTCTGTTTTATTTTTATTTTTTAAGAAAGCATTTATTAAGCATGGGAATGTGATGTGATTTGGCATGCCTTTCCGGATAATTTTGTTACAGAATTTTTGCTGTTCCCTTGTGCCTCTTCCTCCT
>NW_015278423.1:0-349 GCF_001447785.1 Gekko japonicus | reverse complement strand
GTGCTTAGCAGAAGATGTGCAGCAGCTGCAGATGTGCAAAGATTCCTTAGAAGGCAAAGCAGCAAGGAAAGTGATCCCTAAAGGTGATGTTTGAAAAACACTGACAAGTCCTTCAAATAGTGGAAATGATAAAGACCTCTTGATGTTTTATACAACAAGGAAGTGCCATTCTCTGAATACATAACTAGCTCTTTTATGCTTACTGTACACAACAGTGATTCTTAAAGTACCAAATGAGGCTTCAGTAGGCTTTGAAACTGTCTTTGGAAATGCACTAGAAATGTGGTTTTTTAAAAAAAGAAATGAAACAAATTACTGTTTCACTGGGTGCGTTCAGATGGGGCATTTA
>NW_015278422.1:0-349 GCF_001447785.1 Gekko japonicus | reverse complement strand
TACTAGGATGGGAGACCATCAAGGAAGACGGGCTACTATGCAGAGGACAGCAAAGGCAAATTATCTCTGCCAATCTCTTGCCTTCAAAATCCCATGAAGCAAAACTTCATATGGTCACCATGAATTGGTTGTGAGTTGACAGCACACTTTACTTTGTCCTTTTCAACAGCTGGAGGTGTGTTTATAACAAGATACATGAAACAGAGCTGTAGAGAAGTATCATCCAACATGGTCTAAACTCACCCTCAGTTTCCTACAGAATGGGCTGCAGCAGACAGTGAATGATTAATGATTTAACCCAGTCTGAGAACCTTAAGTGACAGGGATTCAAATGGAATTCTACAGTTGC
>NW_015278421.1:0-349 GCF_001447785.1 Gekko japonicus | reverse complement strand
TTTCCTACAAAAAAAGCCCTGAATATGTTCCTCTTTAAGGTGAACTTGAGCTGGTCGCTTACTCTCGGCCAGGCTCGCCTCACAGGATTATTGTAGGGGCAGATCGAAGGACTGGAGAACTTTGTACCCTTCCCTGATGAAGAAAGAGTGGGTTGAAAATGGGATGGTATCTCCCAGACTGCTTTCTCCGCACCATTCCGATTTGTGTGCACCTTCATCATCATGTTCCCTCACGAGCACCCATTCTTCTCTAAACAAAAGAACTCCATTTTTCTGTAGCCTTTAGTAACAGAGAAAAGTCTCCAGTTCCTTGACAAATTATACAGAAGAGGTGCACAGATTGGAATTG
>NW_015278420.1:0-349 GCF_001447785.1 Gekko japonicus | reverse complement strand
ATTTATAACCTTGGCAACAAACCATTGCCAAGAACCCGCTCATTATTTTTCTCCCTTTGTCCAACTGTTCACCTTCCCAAATTAAATGTTTCTCATTTTCTAATCCGTCCCCGAGCTGTTCTTATAGGACCTCTAATCTGACATGATGGTCTTTTGTGTGGGTGAGAAACAGATGGCACCCTTTCTCCCTGAGCAAATACCCCCATGGAATGAAATAACGGAAACGCAGTGTTTTATGTAAAAGCATTCCTTATAGCAATTGTCTCCTTAACACCACCCTATCTGTCTTGCCTTTGTTCTCCACTGTCAGTGGAGTGATGCTTTTATGCTACTGTAATACACTCCTCCT
>NW_015278419.1:0-349 GCF_001447785.1 Gekko japonicus | reverse complement strand
ACCCAGCTCCTTCAACCTTGTTGTTAGCTTTGTTACTGTTGTTTGCCAAGTTTGCCATGCATTTCTTGAAGATGCTTCATTAGCCACCTTGATTATTAGGCCCCTCCTCAGAGCTTTTAGTAGGGGTGTGGAGTCCAGCAATGCCTGCTGAATCATCAAATCGGTGATGGGAGCTACGGGTCGGGATGGGCATGAACCAGCATGGGTGGATTTTGTCTGGATGGTTATTTGTTAAGTCAAGTTCATGACAGGTCAACCAACATGAACTTCCCTCAAACATTCAAGCTGTTTGGGAGGTCTGTGCCACTTTGTGAGCGGAGATATTTCCAGACTGACTGTCTCCACTCAA
>NW_015278418.1:0-349 GCF_001447785.1 Gekko japonicus | reverse complement strand
AAACCATAACTTAGTTCATTTCCCAACAGGTTCCACTGAGCAGGTGTCTGGAGAGGTGCTGTATAAACTATCCAAATACATAAAATCCGTAAGCACAGATGTGATAGAACCCTGGGAGATGTGCAGCCTGCCCAGAATAGATTGATTCATCAGCTTCTGATTAGCTCTTGTGACTGGGTATGGGAGCCCTCATCCCTGTTCAATGACCCTGGTTCAGTGGGAAGGAAGGGGGTTGGTAAGGCACCCTGGCTCCTTCCCCACTTTCATCCCTCTTCCTGTAAGCTTAGGAGTGAGAAACCAGTGCTTCTTCATCATGTGGCTTCCAGCCTCTTATGAAGGCAACTCTACA
>NW_015278417.1:0-349 GCF_001447785.1 Gekko japonicus | reverse complement strand
GAGCAGCTGGGAGCACTCCCCACCACTCAGCGGTTTTTCAGGCTTTCTTGTGCACTCTCTTTAAAGGTTAAAGGGACAGAAAAAGCCTGGAACAGCTGAGTGGCAGGAAGGCAGAATGATTTATAACTGGGAAAGGTTGTGAACCATACCAGCAGCCATTTACTTCTGTGTGACCTTGTACCACTGTCTCCCCAAGTGACCACCCAGCCCCATTATCTTGTTTCAGCCCACATGATCAATTTCTAAACCTTTCAGTTATTTGGTAATAAGAATGCAGCCCATTTTTAATGCATACAGCTCTGTCTTTGTCTTTGTGGAGCTCTGTCTTTGTCATCCCATTCTGCTCACT
>NW_015278416.1:0-349 GCF_001447785.1 Gekko japonicus | reverse complement strand
CCAGACGCACTAAGCTTGCCATCTGACCAGAACCCAAGAGTCTCTGGTCAGTGGCTAGCCTTCTACCATGCCATGTATCTCACCAGGTGCCCTACCATGTTGAGCTTTGACAACAGCCCTGCTCAAGTTGATTCTCAGAAGGACTGTGGTCTGGCAAGTAACAGGTCATATAAACTATAGACTTCATTCAATCCAAGTTAAGTGCTCTTAATTCCTGCAGAGTTCAAAGGAAGAGATATAACAAAATGCTTAATTTTCCTGTCAAAATAAGTGGTTAGCTTTGGTCAGATCATGCTTTTTATATTTGGAACAACTAACTAGATGTGAAAATTGGACAATGAAGAAAGCT
>NW_015278415.1:0-349 GCF_001447785.1 Gekko japonicus | reverse complement strand
TCTTGGTATGCCGAGTGAGGGTCTAATTGTGTAATATCAGATGAGATTTTATGCCAGACTGTGGGGCCTGAAAGAAATTTGCGTAGTTATAAGTGTATGCTTTGTGTGTATGAATAGGACTCTGCTACTTGCAGTATTTCCGTTTGTATGTGCAAACCTACATGCTGCAGACTTAACACAGGTGGGTGTAATTCTGCTCCCCTGAACTTGCACAGCATTGTACATTCTTTGAACAACAGAATAAGGCTTCTGTTTATAACAGTGTCATCCTAAGCGGAGTTACACCCTCCTGATTCCACTGAAGTCAGTTGGCTTAGAAGGGGGCAACTCTGCTTAGGATGGCCGTGAG
>NW_015278414.1:0-349 GCF_001447785.1 Gekko japonicus | reverse complement strand
ACTTCCCTGTTTCTTGGAGGAAATTAACTGGACAGTTCAATAATACCTCACTTTAATTGCTGCAGTGCACACAAAGACTTTAGCTACGTGTGGCATCTTTAACTAACCTATTGCAGCATAAGTTCTCATAGGCAAGGCCTTACTTTGGAAAGGCTTTTGTTTGCAAAAGCCTGGCACTGCAATAAATCACTTTTAAAATGCAAAGGGACTTTGCCTTAATCTAGACACAGAGTGAACAGCAATTTTACCAAGTAGTTGGTCAGGTTCCAAAACACAGAAATGCTGCCTTTTAACCTCTTGATATGATCGGTCTGGATGACTAGGGCTGTCCATATTTGGAACCATACCA
>NW_015278413.1:0-349 GCF_001447785.1 Gekko japonicus | reverse complement strand
AGGGAGATTAACCTCCCGATGGTGTGGCTGTGGAAAAACTGTGAGGAAACACATGGGTGCAGAATCCTCCTTAGTTTTTCTCAGTTGTAAAGTGACAGATGGGGGGCTGGGGGGGGAGGGCGCACACCTACTGGACTGCTTCCACAGGTGGACTTCCATGCCAGGGACTTAACTCAGGTGAGCTTTGTGTTACCCGACCCATCCCAGAGGAAAGTTCAGATTCGCTTCAGGGTTTTTCAAATCCCAACATTCGGTATCAGACTGGAAGTACTTTAGCTGATCAAGAAAACGAGCCTTTCTTCCCAATGACTCTTTCGCCGGTTCGACTGAGTGGGGGGGGGGAATGACT
>NW_015278412.1:0-349 GCF_001447785.1 Gekko japonicus | reverse complement strand
GTTCCCTTTGTTTGCAGGTAGAAGAAGGTGCTTTTGTCAAGGAGAGTTTTGACGAATTGTGCTGGACGTTGACCGCAAAGAAGAATTACAAGGCAAACCGGAATGGGAACAGTGTTATATCCCATGAAGATGCGTTCAAGCTTTGGTGTCTGTTTAATTTCTTATCTGAAGACAAGTACCCTCTCGTTATGGTTCCAGATGAGGTAGGATCATGTCTGAGTAATTTTCTTTGTTGCATTTGTGATAAAGGGTGAATCACGGGAAATATGTTTTGCATTGTTATTGGATCATCCAAAATATGTGGCAGCCACAGTGGCATGAAGCCCAATTATATGGACATGATAACTAT
>NW_015278411.1:0-349 GCF_001447785.1 Gekko japonicus | reverse complement strand
ACATCATACGTGGTAATACATTCATTTTTACCACTGATATCCTTCCCAACAATGACAAGTTCAATGTATTCCACTTCCTTATATCCATTTGTATTTTTGGCCATAACTTTTCATAATTGTTTTTGTATAGGTCAATATTCTTCATTGTCAAGTCAATGCCCAAATATTTGGTCTTTTTAACTATTTCACACTGAGTCAACTTTTGCAATTCTTCTTGTTTTTTTCCATCCATGTTTTTACACATAATTTTCGATTTGTTTTTGTTGATGTAGAACCCTGCCAAGTCTCCAAACTCTTTAATTCTTTCTATCAACACTGGTAAATTGTTTATCGGTTCTTCAACTACAAA
>NW_015278410.1:0-349 GCF_001447785.1 Gekko japonicus | reverse complement strand
ATTTGCATATTGCAGTAGTTCTACTTGCACAGGCTGAAACAGCCAACACTCATTTGTTTGTTGCTCTGTGATTGATAGAGACAGATGAAACATGTTGCTGTTGTGTGTATTCTGTTCAAAGGCATCGGAACTGAATTCAGGGGGAAAGCAAGCCTGGTTCCAAAGATAAAAGAAACCCCAAACACTGCTCTCCCATGCAAGCAGCTCTCTTTCTTCACATGTAGCTCTTTACTCCCAGTTTATTAGCGTTGAAGCTACCATTTAATCCAGGGGTCCCCAACTTGTTTTGAGCCTGCAAGCAGCTGGGGAACGGTGAGTGCCACCAGAAAATGGCTGCTGCAGGGGAATA
>NW_015278409.1:0-349 GCF_001447785.1 Gekko japonicus | reverse complement strand
GGTCATCAAGTACCCAGACATCAGGAGACATAAGTGCCACTGTGACTCTGCCCTGATACAAACAGCATGACCATTCTGGTCCTCACACTGTGCAGGATAAAGTAGTGACAACTGAATTATCCCTGGGGCTCCGAAGCATGGGCCTTGCTTCCCTATCACATGAAGAAGGAATTAGCAGCACTATATGCGCTGAATTAAATTCTGAAGTGTCTGGCAGAAGTGATCAAGAGAAGCCCATTCTCCATTATAAAAAGCTCCCATAAAATTAGGAACGGCATCACAGTAGTAATTCATATAATGGTCTGACAGTGTCTATTTATACCTGGGAGCTGAGAATATACTTTTCATG
>NW_015278408.1:0-349 GCF_001447785.1 Gekko japonicus | reverse complement strand
CTCATGGACTTATTTTTTTCCAGACATGTTTTATCTCTATAGAGGATCTGTTTGAAACGTTTGACAAGTTCTTGGAATATCCATCTTTAGAATATAAAATATGGCTGAAACTTTCTCTTGATGTTGCCCTCAAAACGTTCAAGGAAAACCTTCCTTATGAGGTAAGTGTGTATGCATGCTTCTGTCTGTAATAATACATCAGTGCTGTCTAGAACATTCTTCAGTAGATATACAGAAATCTGTATGTGTAACATGCTAGGACTTTTAAAATGGAAAGACAGCTTTAAAACATTATCAATAAATAGAATTAAAAGCCTTTGGTTAGATTCAGGTGGGGTAGCTGTGTTGG
>NW_015278407.1:0-349 GCF_001447785.1 Gekko japonicus | reverse complement strand
CCAGCCATGGAACAGGTACCTTTCAAGAATGGTACATAGAAGTCTTTTCTAGTCAACTACTTCACAAGTTCTAGTGAAATAAAGATTGCTTTATATAAGCATACATTTCCATTTTTCATATTAACAGGTTTGGGATTTCTACAAGTTTTTCCAGGAAGCCAGAGCTCTTTGTGTGCAAGATGCTATAAAAATCTTTTTTGTACAGTTCTATTGCTCACATTGACCATTTTGTCTGCAGATGTGGAATAAGAAGAGTTGACAGCATAAGCTGGAATAATCAAACAGTCAACTTTAATTTCATGGATCAAGAGGGATCTGCAGTGTAGAAGAAGAAGAAGAAGAGAAGAGA
>NW_015278406.1:0-349 GCF_001447785.1 Gekko japonicus | reverse complement strand
AAAAAGTTGAATTGTATTTTCTAAGGAAGAAACCAAGCTAATTATGAAGCAAGCTGGAAGAAGTTCAACCATGGCCATAAATAATAATATTCATACATAGTTATTGCTGCCCAAAGAACATGCCGCTTTATTGCTGGAAAGCCAAAAACCCCCATAAATAACTGTTTGTAGAAATATCAAATGTATATTTTTGTTTTTTGGCTATTCTGTACTGTGTATTTTCCCTGTTTGATTTTTTGATTATTGCTGGAAAGAGCACAAAACTGAACTGAAAAGTAATGTGAACCTTTAGAAATAACATAGTCCTTCAAACTGGGAACCTGGGAAGTCTTAGAATCTTTGAGATAAG
>NW_015278405.1:0-349 GCF_001447785.1 Gekko japonicus | reverse complement strand
CAGGAAATGACCCCTGCCTGTGATCCTTTTTGTTAGAGATACTAACAGGGATTGAATCTGGGGGTTTCTGTTTTGTGACTCAGATGCTCTTACCACTGAGCCCACAACCCCTCACCAAAACTTAAAGAAGACTTGAGTGTTTGAAAACTCACTGGTGGACGATTTGGTGCTTTAACGGACATTGCCCTTTCGATGGTGGAGTGTGGGAGAGAACATTGGACTCAGGCACAGATGGAAATTTCTGCCCAGACATGAGCTCACGGGGTGGGGCTTGGCAAGCTGCCATCTCTTATCTTGACCTGAATGGGCTTGTTAAGATTAAACAGGGTAATAACCCCACTGTCTGCCA
>NW_015278404.1:0-349 GCF_001447785.1 Gekko japonicus | reverse complement strand
GGGGAATCAAACCCTGTTCTCCAGATTGGTGCCTAGTGCTCTTAACCACCACACCACACTGGTATAAATGAAGCAAATAAATAAGTTCCAAGACTGTGCATGGAATGTGAGAACTTTATAACTCCCGGCACATGTCTGTTGACAGAGCACAGGGTGGACACAAGAACTTTGTAATGTCTGAATTGGCTGTTAGTGTTTGTTCCGACAAGACGTTAGCAGCCAGCTTAACATTTTTTTAAAAAAAAAACTTACATGAGCAGTCTGTTTGCATGTGTAACATTTCCTGGGACTCATGAAGTCAAGTGAGAACATGGCTGAGCGTGAAAAGAAAAGGTGCTTCCCCCCCCCC
>NW_015278403.1:0-349 GCF_001447785.1 Gekko japonicus | reverse complement strand
AGTAGTGCCAGTACATTTTGTGCAAGATTCTTTTGAACTTCATTCTTTTGAACAAGTATGCACTCTGGCTCAGAAAAACCTAGGACACAATATAGTTTTAGTCTTTAAGATGTCAACAATGGATTGGAATCAGTGTAGTGTTTCCACAGGCAGAAGGACTTCCACCAGTGGAGCATAACTTTCTCACCCCCCCTCTGCTTAAGATTGGAACCTCCTCCCCCTCCAGAACTGCTCCTGGGGGATCCTTCCATCCATGGAAACACTATACTGGATCGAAGCCCTCAAGGATGGCCAGTATTCCTAAACACAGTCTGAAGATATATACACTTTCATGATCCACCATAGCAAT
>NW_015278402.1:0-349 GCF_001447785.1 Gekko japonicus | reverse complement strand
AAACAAACAAAAATAATAACCAGCTTACTCAGAAGTGTCAGAAGCAAAATCAGTTCAATGGATAAGGGGGATAAAGTTGATAATTCATTTACTTGACCTCAAGAGAACAGCTGTGATTGAAGTCGAAGGAAGCAGAACTGTAGCGGTAACAGCATTTACTGCAATAAACAGTACTCGCAGCAAATGACAAACCAATAGTGTCTGACAACAGAGTAAAAATATATAACACACTTTCATCTGTTTACTCTTGACATTTGGTGCTGAAACATGGCCAGTTATTCAAGATGGCATAGAAATATGAGTCTCAGAAGAACAGAGAAAGAATTGTCTTTTAAAAAATACTAAGAAG
>NW_015278401.1:0-349 GCF_001447785.1 Gekko japonicus | reverse complement strand
CACTGAAAAGCACTCCTTGAAGTTAAGCTGCAGTCTTGTATACATGTAAGCCCCCTGTGATGCAGTACACAGACAGTCAACGGATATGGACGTGAGGACCCATCTCTAGACCCAAAGGATTAGGCATTCCCCTCTGCCCACCTCCCCCCAACCACACAGCAACGATGATTCAGACTTCTAACTCAGCAAAATATTTTAATGTCTCTGCAGAAAATAGAATAAACCAAGAAAACGACTCAACTAAGGAAACAGGCTCTTTCTTTAAGAGGTTCCCTCCCCACCCCACCTCCCAAACTCAGGGTGTTTTAACAACCCCATGAATCCTTCCTTTGGTTTCAGATCATCTTCT
>NW_015278400.1:0-349 GCF_001447785.1 Gekko japonicus | reverse complement strand
TGGTAGACCCTACAGCACAGTTTATTCTCATGCTGCCAAGTTATTGATATACACTATGATATGCAGCTTAACTATATCTGCCATTCCAGGAATGAGAGCAAAGCTGGCAGGGTGAAGAGAAGTAGCACAGGTGCCTCCTATGTGAGCCAGAGCATCTCACCTATTGCTGTGGGAAGGACCCACCTTGCTGCAACTCTTGCTCCAGAAATATAACATAAAAAGATAGTATAAGGCCCTCACAAAGCAGATAAGAGAATGTCTATGACATCTGCATTGCTCTTCTGCTTGGATTCACAGATATATGGTGGAGCTGGCACTGTTTTTCCAGACTGTTGTAGCCAGCCAGCCA
>NW_015278399.1:0-349 GCF_001447785.1 Gekko japonicus | reverse complement strand
CCCCTGCCTTAGAGGGTCTCTGTGGAGGAGATATACCATCTAGAAGGGCATTTCCTCCTCTGGGCTGGAATATAGTCTGATACACCAAGGGGCATCATAGAAACCAGGCTGGTGCTATATTTGAAAGACACCACTTTTTAATGAGATATTGTTCTTATTCTGTAAACTGCAACAGTGAGCAAAAATGTTTGTCTGTCCAGAATACTAGATCAAGAGACTGCAGCAAATATCACAAACCACAAGGGCAGGCGTTCAGGCAATTTGAAGTCATCTTAACCCTCCACCCCCTGGTGGCCTTACTTCGCTTTGGCACAAGGTCACTGTGTAGATCTGTCTCCCAGGCCAGTCC
>NW_015278398.1:0-349 GCF_001447785.1 Gekko japonicus | reverse complement strand
TTGGGTTGGTTCAGTTGTTGGGTGAAGTGGCTTTCGTTGGCCTATCTCCCCTTCTAATCCTTGCTCATTTTGCCAGGTTCGAGCCTCATGGCTGTTGGGCCACTAGATCTTCTACTATGTCAGTCAAAACTTTCTTTAAGAAATGCACTTGGTTTGCAAACCAAGATGACCCACAGTGATGAGCATGATTTATGCCTGCTCTGCGTGGGGAAGCCCCACAACATTGCTGTCTGCAAGATTTGTCAGGGTTTAATCAGAACGCTCGATCAAGCAGGGCTTTTCAGTTTAAAGCAGCCCGCTGGGAAAGGGCTCTTTTTTCTTTGGAACCTAAGTTGGCACCAGCAACCCC
>NW_015278397.1:0-349 GCF_001447785.1 Gekko japonicus | reverse complement strand
CCCCCCAGAAAGGTGTGCTGTACTCTAGAAAGAGATCTGTCTACATGTAAATAGCCTTCTGCACATGGCACCAGCACAAATCTGCATCAGCATCTATTACCTTATGCTTCTATGAACTCTATGAAATTGGCCAGAAGGGTTATTTGATGTGAATGATGTGAATCCCAATCTGGGACCACCAGTTGTTCTATGTGAGGTGTAGCCCATGACTAGAGCTGGATTGGGGACACTGAGAGGGAGGGAGAAAAACTACAGGAGACAGAAAGAGAAGGACAGGAAAAAAACAGAGAGTGAAGAGAAGGAGAAAGACTGCAATATGCAATACAGATTTAGAGGGTTTTATTTTGCA
>NW_015278396.1:0-349 GCF_001447785.1 Gekko japonicus | reverse complement strand
CCTTGTTCCACTAACCGATCCAGCTCCTCCTGTATGTTCAGCTTCGGCATAAACAGGGCATGCCTGGCCTTCAGCTGAATGGACCGCACCGCAGGGTCAAGCTGGAGGGAGACGGGGGGGTCCGGTATAGCGACCGAACGTCCCATTGAAAACTGCTAGGAACTTATCGGAAACCCGCTGGAAGTCTTTGGGGGCCACATGGTGCACCCCCGTCACCCGGAACCCCAGGGGTGTAAACCAGGATATTCCTTGGTGGCTTGTGTGACTGCTGCCCATCACCACCAAGTCCAAAAGTCTATCAAAATGCCAGGACTGTACCGGGAACTTGCCCTCCCCCCTTACGGCCACC
>NW_015278395.1:0-349 GCF_001447785.1 Gekko japonicus | reverse complement strand
CCCTGTGGTAAATGCCTTATTCTATGAGAAGAACAATATTTTTTTCACTGTGCACGGATGGCATGCCATCTAGTTTAGGGATGGAGTGGGGAGGGAGGGTTAAGCATGTGTGTTTACTAAAATCTCAGCAGTCCACTAGTATGTTTAAAATTTCCAAAACAAGAAACCATACTGGGGATCTGTTTACAGTATATATGTGTTGAGGGATACCGAGTCTGACAATCTGCATAATAAGTCCCTTGTTGGATCACACCAAGGTCCATCCAGTCTCACCTTTTTTACAAGAAACCCAGCAACCAGCATGTCCCTGGGGGTCTGCTGGACATCAGCCAGAGGTCTAACAGTAGAT
>NW_015278394.1:0-349 GCF_001447785.1 Gekko japonicus | reverse complement strand
AAGCTCTACCAGTGAGCCACGGCCCCTCCCCACATACAGGAAGGATGTACATGGCATATACATGTGAAGAGGGTTCTTGTATATGCCCAGAATCAAACCAGGACAGTGGGCATCCCTTCTTAGAAGGGAAGGTTCAAATGCGAAAGAGCGCCTCCAGGCCATAACCGGATCCCTGGTGTATCTTGTTAAGGGGCCTTTAGTAATTGGGAAAGACCTCTGCTTCAAACCCCTGCAGAGCTAGTGCTGATCCGAGTGGGCAGTTTTGGTCTGATAACAGAATTTTAAAAAAATTAGAAAACACCGTATATAAACATACAATTTATGCAAATAATGTTTAATAAAAATATAT
>NW_015278393.1:0-349 GCF_001447785.1 Gekko japonicus | reverse complement strand
CAAGATTAAGTGCATATCCCTCAGGAGTGTCACAGACTTCAGGAAACTTTTAACGAAAGGGCGATAGCTGACTATACAGAGCCCCCGTCCTTTACCTGGCATAGTGGCGTGGGGTTCTTGACCACCGTCTGCTTCTTCTACCCCGTGTGCTGCTACTAAGTAAGGCCTGCTTGCTTTATTCTTAAACACAACCAGTATCGAGTCGCCAACTTCAGCATGGATCAAGGGCCCTAAGTAAAGAACAACAACAACAACACAATGAGTTTTGGAAGGCGGTGAGGTCCAAAAGACCGGAAACGAATGGAAATCATTTCACTCCAAAGCCCCATAAGAAACAATTATTGCACAT
>NW_015278392.1:0-349 GCF_001447785.1 Gekko japonicus | reverse complement strand
TCCACCCCCAAAATCATCCAAGTGTCTCCAAACTCACAGCTGGCAGCCCTGGGGAAATGGCATGGGGCCCTCCCCCAAAACCGCTTCTCCTTGTGCACCTCCATCCCAGTCCAATGGGGGCCTGCATGTAGCTGGTAGCTGAGTTCCCTGCATGGGACTTCAGTTCCTTGTCTCACTCACAGTCTTCATGGCAGCCGCCTGTCCATCATATGAATTCCCGCTTCTAAAGGCTGACCCCCATGCAACTGCCTTTAGAAGCAGGAATTCACTTACCTCTGACAAAATTTCATCCAGAGGTAATTGGACATGCTAAATAGCAGCAGGGTTATCTCTGCTGCTTCCACGGTTC
>NW_015278391.1:0-349 GCF_001447785.1 Gekko japonicus | reverse complement strand
CTCTGAGCCTTTTGGATGGGACTGTCATTCCAACCAATCGAAGGGCTAAACAGCGAAGTGATGCCCGTAGTCGGTACCCACCAGTTTTGGTGTTCCCTCCCATGTAGCGCAGACTTTTGAGGGCTTTCAAAACACCATTCCGGTCCCTGTACTGGTTCAACTGGAATTCTGTTCGGGGCTCATCACTGTACTGAGCTACAGCAATCTGGCATGTGAAAAAGGATTGGGGGAAATCTGAATTCAAGGTGACAGGAAGCATTAACCACCCCATTAGCCACCCCCAGTTCTCCAGCAGATGTCTTCCCCAGAAGCAGTTAGCTGGGAATGCTTATGATGCATACAGTCAGTT
>NW_015278390.1:0-349 GCF_001447785.1 Gekko japonicus | reverse complement strand
CCAATTCCAAGTTTTCTTTAAAAGCATTGTTTTGGCACATTGATATCCACTTTTAACAATGAAAAACATCTTGTTTTTCATTGTCATTCATTTCATTTAACAATGAAAAAACCCAGCAATTACGTCAATATGGTTCTAGCCAGTCTTTTCAGTTTAGAGTGAACAAAAGGAACACAACCGTCCATTTCTTGGTCGTATCTTTGCTATGAGTAAATCCATCTCAACTAACTTCAATACTCTGATCATCCATTCTTGTGTGGAAAATATGGTAGTCATTTTTAAGTGATATACAATGAGAATCAACCAAAGATTCCAAACCTAAAATTTAGAACCAAGTAATTCCATTTTT
>NW_015278389.1:0-349 GCF_001447785.1 Gekko japonicus | reverse complement strand
CAGCTTAGAGGGAACACTGGTTATAACAGAAATATACAGTGCATACTGCAAGCAGCAAGGAATTGTGGGATGGGATGGAGAGGGTTAAAAATGCCTGGGATGGATTAAGTCTACACCCCTGGTTGTTCTGTATGAGACTAATGATGTGATTAGAGAAACATGTGCCTGGTTTTCTCTGACTGTTCCTGTGAAGTAAATTTTACATTTCACTACTAATAAAGAGAAAAACATTTATTATTAATATTTTGCCACCTCAGATTGCTGATATGTAAGTAAATATCAACTTCTTTAGGGCGTTTATCACAATAGGATACTCACTAACCTCCAGGCTTCCCAAGTACTTACCGTG
>NW_015278388.1:0-350 GCF_001447785.1 Gekko japonicus | reverse complement strand
CAGATCACAGAAAATATACGACGGTCCCTAAATGTGATCTTAAAAAGCAGGCTCTCCAAGGAAGAGGCTCTGATCCTTGCATTAGATTTTGAAAAGGCGTTTGATTCCATTGAAATCTCCTACCTATTAATACTATTACAGCGCATGGGGTTTAGAACAAACTTCTTAACGGCCTTAAGGGCAATTTACAAAAACCCTCGATCTAGGGTGAGGATCAACAACGTAAACTCAACCTTTTTCTCGCCTACAAGAGGAACAAGGCAAGGCTGCCCGCTTTCGCCTCTAATTTTTGCGCTTGCCATAGAGCCCCTGGCAGATGACCTCCGCAACAACAAGACCTTCAGAGGAGT
>NW_015278387.1:0-349 GCF_001447785.1 Gekko japonicus | reverse complement strand
TGGCGTACTCCATCGCCTGTGATGAGTCCAAAGATAAAGGTGATATTGAACAAATAGCGCTGTTCTGCCGATATGTGAACTCTTTTGGGCCACAGGAAGAACTGATTGAGCTGCTACCACTAAAAGACCAAACAAGGGGTGAGGATGTCTGTAAGGCTGTCCTGGACTATTTAAGTGCTAAGAAAATAAACACCAACCACCTGGTCTCAGTGGCTACTGATGGGGCACCGAGCATGAGAGGAGCACAGAAGGGCTTTGTGGCTCTACTGCAGAAGGCGCTGGGTAGAACGCTGCTGTCATTTCATTGCATCCTGCACCAAGAGGCGTTGTGTGCTCAAACATTTCCCCC
>NW_015278386.1:0-349 GCF_001447785.1 Gekko japonicus | reverse complement strand
AGTGATCGTGAAGTCCATTCAGGCAGAGACCAACCCCCACCCCCAATGAAGGCAAAAACGCAAGCTGTGAGCTCAGACGCCCATTACCCTTTGAGACGCGGCTGCTGTTCAGACTTCATGGGAGGTGGCTTGAGTGTGACTCTATTTGCTCACCCACTAATTCCGTCCCCATGACCGCAGCCTCTCTGCCCTCCCATTGCCTTTGGTTTACCTTGACAGTGATCGGAGGAGTGGGGCAGGATAGGGAAGAAGGGCAGGGCGACTGGGGAGAGAAGCACGGAAAGAACAGTGACAAAGAGGAGTGTGAACAAGATGAAGGAGGATAGCAGTGTGCGTGAACAAGATCTTG
>NW_015278385.1:0-349 GCF_001447785.1 Gekko japonicus | reverse complement strand
GGGGGGGGTACCCTAGTCAGTTTTCTGCCTTCATTGCCAGCCTCTGGGGCAAAAAGTCTGGCTTTTCTGTGGCATCTCATCTGCTTTCTGACTTGGCTGCAGACACACAGGTCAGGCCGATAGCTTCACAGGTCAGCGAAGAGACTAGCAGCCAAGGAAAGATGGAAGGGGCCAATTGTTTTCAGTAAAGGACACATCTGAATCTGGAATCCTGCAACCCAACACCAGATGGGAAGAGTATTTTCAACTGTACAACAATCACATTTCTCTGGCTCCTCCATAGGAAAAGACTGTCTCCTGGAAATGAGATCTCCAGCAGTAGAGATCCGTTCACCTGGAGGAAATGGCA
>NW_015278384.1:0-349 GCF_001447785.1 Gekko japonicus | reverse complement strand
GCACCCCTTATGTGGGCCACTGCCCCCGTTGGCCTACCAGTGGCTGGTGCGCAGAGTCACCCACTGCAGGGCCTTCCGTTTCACGGTGGGCACCAGAGCAGCTGTCACATTGATCTCTCACAACCAGTTTGAGAAGAGTCAGAAGTCCTTAATTGTATTGCGAATGTCTTCCCTTGGACAGTATTTTAAATGTCTCAAGCAGTGATCCAACACATATTTGAGTGAACTCCCATCTACGTTAGTGGGGCTTACTGCCAGGGAAACATGCCTGGGACCAAGCTCAGGAGGCTTTCAGATTAGACCCTAGAAGTTACTGGCTCACAAACATATATTTGGTGCAGTGGTTAGG
>NW_015278383.1:0-349 GCF_001447785.1 Gekko japonicus | reverse complement strand
TTTTTCCCCCCATGGAACTTGCTTCTATGTATGTGTAAGTAGACTAAACTTCTATATTCTCAGTGTGAACAGAGTCATCAGAGTCCTGATATACCGAGGACAAAAATCAGAAAGGAAAACAGGCAGGGAATACAAATTCTCTCCAAAATCCAATTAACTGTCTCGTAATTCAGATAAGGCAGAGGAAAGGGAACAATGAGTGTTACATTCAGGTTGATTATAGATAGATTGTTTGATGGCAGACCTCTAAATGAAGCTTTGTACTTAAAATGACATTAGTCATGCCACGTTCAGGTCCATCAGGCCATCTCCTTAGTGCCACATCAAAGGGGTTTTTCACACTTCCAGA
>NW_015278382.1:0-349 GCF_001447785.1 Gekko japonicus | reverse complement strand
CCATATTGTCGTTACAGTTCCAAAAGAAAAGTTAAAAAATAGGGCTGGTCGCAGCTTGTGTAGAGCATAGCTCTACTCCAAGGAACGCTCCTGCTTCGGGACAGAAGCGGACACTCTCCCGCCTTGCCAGAGCGGGAGGGGCCACAATGGAGTCCCCTCCCTAGACCTCTCTCCGGGAGGTCTACCAGGGTCCCCCGGTCCCCCAGGGTCCCTGAAAAGAGCGTAAACAGATCGGGCGTTCTCGGAGCGACCGAGAAACCACCCGTTGCCGTGCCGCACCCACTTCCGGTCCCGTGCTGCACCCACTTTTTAAAAAAAACCTGAGCAGGCTATAATGGCCAAAATTGCA
>NW_015278381.1:0-349 GCF_001447785.1 Gekko japonicus | reverse complement strand
CCACAGGAGAGAAACGCAGGGTGTAGATGAAACAAATAAAGCTCTCCCAAAAGGTCTCTCTCTAAACCATATACTACAGTCGAGTGCAGAAAAGAGTTTTTAATCTGTATTCCAAGTTTTACAGGGTAGCAAGGCAAATGCTACATACTCAGGTTCTCTTTAGCTGAGTCTGCTAAACTAGGAAATGCTTCCTTCCTTTTCTAAGAGGTTTTTTTTTAAGAGAACAGTTGAGCAATGACCTTGCAAGCATCCTGTCCAAGTTTCCTGGGGAGAGCCCTACGTATTTCTAGAAAACAGGCTTACACAGCTGGCGCCAGCCTGAAGCTTGCTGAAGCATCACCGTGCACTT
>NW_015278380.1:0-349 GCF_001447785.1 Gekko japonicus | reverse complement strand
GAGCTTTCGTTGAGTCTCTGCTCACTTCTTTAGATGTTAATGAGGCTCACAAAAGGTCATATTATTGAAATAGATGTTGCTAGTCTTTAAGGTGCCATTGGACTTTTATTTCATTTTGCTACAGTAGACTAACACCTATCCTTTCACAACTTTTTCAGCAGGGGAGGGTACCCTGCAGGAAGAAAATGATTTCAATGAAGGCAAACAAAGTCCATTCAGAGCCAAATCAAATTCGGGGCTTTCACTCTGAGCTAGCTTCATTTGCCTTTCTGTAGCCAATCCTTATTTACTGTTTGATGACCTCACTTTTAGCAGAAGAAGGGGATATTTTTCAAATGAAAAGAAGGCA
>NW_015278379.1:0-349 GCF_001447785.1 Gekko japonicus | reverse complement strand
CCTCTCCCTTAGTCCACAGCCTCAAGCAATGGTTTAATTGCATTAGTATGTACCCAAAATCTTGATTTTTGCATGTATGCCTACCACTTTGTGGTACCACAAAGTGTTTGGGGCAAAGTAGCAGGACGCATAAAAAAGACTCACAATCTCCATGTATGAAAACATAAATAGCATTTTATCACATGTACAAGATGAGTTTCACTTGCAATTTGCCGCAAGGGTCATATGAGTTGGCCTTGAATGATTTTAATTTCCATATAAATCTGTGTCCTGTGAAAGCATCAATAGGTGACTTCTTCTAAACACATCCCTTTGCTTTGCCTATTAAGAACATAAGAAGAGCCCTGCT
>NW_015278378.1:0-349 GCF_001447785.1 Gekko japonicus | reverse complement strand
TCCTTCCACACATACTCCATTACTCTTTTTTGGGGGAAAGGTGGGTGGGGAACTAAAAATGGGCATCAAGTAGAGTGCATCTATTTATATGTAGTACAAAAACGCAGTAAGGTTGAAATATGGTTGCTCATTCACCTTCCTTTGTGGTCATCATAAAAGAAATATAACTTCATTTAATGTTGTATTTTTATATTTCACACATGCATCCCATCAGTGGAGAAGAGGGAGGCTCATATGTAAAAAATGTCCTAACTAACATTCGTAATGTACAGATTTTTACTATACACACAAGGAGGTATATTGGGAATATGACTTAATATATCTGTTCAGGGGTCATTTCCTGCAGGAG
>NW_015278377.1:0-349 GCF_001447785.1 Gekko japonicus | reverse complement strand
AGGCCCGAAGTGGCATGCTTGTCAGTAGCCGAGGAAAGGGCCATGGGAATGCAGTGCTGTGGGAGCCACATTGTTCCTGTGGCCTGCATCAGGACACTGAAGCTGTCCGAGTTGTGCCTCCCTTGGGAGAGTGGCAACTCACCTCGAGGGGGCCTGCATCCAGAGTCCTGACAGTGGGAACAGGCCTGGCAGTGGGGGTCCCCGAGGCAGCCACCGGGCCTGCAGAGGCAGGCAGAGCAGTGGGGACATGCCCAGCAACATCCACACGGGCCGCGGCCAAGCTTGGCATTCCACCAGGTTCCTGTACAAATCTATGGTATGGCCTCATTTGGGATGCTGTGTACAGTTC
>NW_015278376.1:0-349 GCF_001447785.1 Gekko japonicus | reverse complement strand
ATTGGAAGCCAGGGTGTTCATCAGGCCAGGCCCCACCCCCATATAAGGGCTCCGATGCTCAGTGGGGATTTTGGCCAGGACTGGCCTTTCTGCTGTGCTGCAAGTTGGGGGTGGCAGGGGGAGCATTGCGCCATGACTCAGGGGCAACAGGAGGAGTGCCACACCTCTGCTAGACTCCACGGTGGGGGTCTGGCCTTCCCCAGCCCATCCAGATCTGAGGCCTTGCTTTCCGTGGGCTGCTCCAGATGCCACTCTGGGGTGTGTGGGGTTGCCGGGCCTCATCCCCAGTGGCACTCTCTCGCCGCCTCCTCACCTGGGCCTGGGGTTTCTCCGTCCACCAGCCCATCAC
>NW_015278375.1:0-349 GCF_001447785.1 Gekko japonicus | reverse complement strand
TGCTCCTAACCACTACACCAAACTAGGTTGAGCACCAAGCACTCCAGAATGGTGCTCAAAGAGTTTGGAATTTACCATCCCATAAACATACTCCCCAGATTCAAACACATAGATCGGTGAAGCCCAGCCTAGTCGCTGGTTGGTAAGGCAATGATGTCTCCTGACTCCAGCTGCTCCAGGCCTTCAGGAGGGGCTCTGATCTCTCTTCATCTCCCTCCCTTCGAGGAAGGAAGATTGTGTTCCAAGGGGTTCAAATGTGTTGGCTACATCCCAGAAATATGGAGAAAGGAGTGTGAAGAAGCCCCACTGAGGTTGTCTTGAGCATTCTTTTCTTCCCTGGCACCTGGGC
>NW_015278374.1:0-349 GCF_001447785.1 Gekko japonicus | reverse complement strand
AGCAGAATATTCTGGAACTGAAGCTGTTTCCTGCTCACTGGGACTGGAATCACAAGTGGACGGAAAGGGAAGTGAATTTGCAATGAGGGGGAGGAGAGAGATGGCATTCTTCGGTGAAGACCATTCTAGGGCCAGCCCAAGGTGTCTGAAGTGCCACTGCATGTTCTATGAAGGTTTGAGAGCTGTGTTAGAGAATAGAGATATTCTCTCCCATTCACTCTTAACATGCAGATGAGAGAAAGCCTTGTGCCTGCTTGAGTGAGCTCTTTCTTCTTCCCTCACTGCCACTCTTCACTCCGCCCCAAATCCACCACATGGCCTCTTCATGATATGGGGCTAGGGTTGCCAA
>NW_015278373.1:0-349 GCF_001447785.1 Gekko japonicus | reverse complement strand
GTAGGATTTCTATAGCACAGTCAGTTTTTCTGTGAGGAGGTAATTAATCTGCTTCCCTCTCCTCAAACACCCTTCCTAGGTCCCTGTACTCAATTCCTCTCTGGCCAAACAAACCCTTTTGGGTGCAGGGCAGGGTTCCTCCCCCCACACAGGGTTCCACTGATTCTCTCTACATCAGGGGTCTAGAAAAGTCAACGTTCCTCAAACACATTCGTTTGAGGAAGTGCTTTGGAGAGTAAGCAGGAAGGGGCACTTGCCCAGTGGTAGATCATCTGCTTTGTCTGCAAGGAAGTCTTGGGTTCGGTCCTCAGCATCTCAAGCTAAAATGATCAGGCAGAAGGTGATTGGA
>NW_015278372.1:0-349 GCF_001447785.1 Gekko japonicus | reverse complement strand
TTTTTGGAGACCTTCACTGTGGACATAGAGGGGTGAGGAAGAGTCCTATCTCTTATCCACTCTCTGAATTGACTCCTATGCTGTGAGGGGGGTGTTCTCCCTGGCCTCCCAACCAGCCCGAATTTTTCCTGAGCCACCAGGTGCCTACCAAGGTTCTTTTGGGTGAGGCTCCCGACTGGCCGATACCTTCTCCATCATCCTTGCCGGATTTCTGTGGCTGGGAAGTGTGGTGGGTTTCACAATGCCGTCCCAGAAACCTTTTCAGACTCAACTGCTCTTCTAAAGCCCAGAAGGCCTGCAGGAGTCTGTGGGAGCCACAGCTGCCAGGGTTTGCCCAGTGTTGCTGGCT
>NW_015278371.1:0-350 GCF_001447785.1 Gekko japonicus | reverse complement strand
CCTGTGACAAAAGGAGACATCCAGCCAAGCGTCGACCTGGGCAGGGAAGGAGGCACCCAGCCTCATTTGGTGTGGGTAAGGGAGTGTCTGGCCTCTCCTCATGTGGGAAATGACCCACTGAGCCCCACCCCATGTGGGGAAGGATGGGCCCAGCCTCTCCCTGCACAGCGTGTGGAAAGCTGACAGGCACCGCTCTGCAGCGCATCAGGAAACATTTGTCAGGCCTCACTCCATGCAGCAATGGACAGCCCCAGCCTTGCCCCCGTGCAGTGCGGAGGAGGAGGCATCTGGCTTTGACCTACGTGACAAAGAAGAAACTTGGCCAAGAAGAAGAAGAGACTGGATTTATA
>NW_015278370.1:0-349 GCF_001447785.1 Gekko japonicus | reverse complement strand
ACAGGTACCACCCCGTTACATAGTTGAATTAACTGGCAAAAAGCTTTCCATATAATAAGCTAAAAGAGACCCGTAGGTAGACAATCAGTAAAAGAGTTCGACCTGAGAATACTTAGGTTTCAATCCTTCTTCTTATGGGAATTCGTGTCCATTTGCTTGGCGTTCCTATTTCCTCTCTTTTTCTCTTTTTCAGCTGGGCAAGATCCGTTTCCATGTCTTGGGTGGGATGAAGACCAAGCTCCAGTAGCAGAGCTATACCTGAATCGTGATCGTCGGCTTGATAGGTGCTGCCTTTGTGTCTTACTTGTAAATAGCCAGTTGCGGACCACTTGTATTTTACCTTTGCCTC
>NW_015278369.1:0-349 GCF_001447785.1 Gekko japonicus | reverse complement strand
CCCGCGTTTCCCCCCCGAAATGACCTCTGAGGATATGTAGATAAATGTACCAGATGGCACAATCACTCTGTTAGCCAGGTTCTAATGATTGCTGTGTTCAGTTTTAACAGTTGTTTCTTAAAGTTCCAATGACCATGTAATAAACTTTATTTACCTCAGGGATTAACCTTTACATTACAGGCCTCTCAGATCTAATTCATACCTCCTCTTTTTTACACTCTACCAGCCATCAGAAGGTGGCTTTCTCCACTTTTTCTTTTCCAATTTGGAACCTTTTGAATGTGCCCTCATGTGGTAACATTTGGTATTTCCAGTATCAGGGAGACCAATGACAAGTTTTGGTAACTGC
>NW_015278368.1:0-349 GCF_001447785.1 Gekko japonicus | reverse complement strand
TGGCAGGAGGGGCTCCTCCAAAGGGAGACCTCAATGTGAAATTGCCGAATCGGGATTCATTAACAAGCCCAAGGCTATTTACATGCAGGCACAGACACACAAACCAGATCTCAACAAGGCCCAGGCATTCCTCGCTCACTAGAGCTGCTATTATCTTGCATACTACGGCTCTTAGGGATGTTAACTGGCTTATTTATGTAACTAACTACCCATCAGCTTATCTTGTTCTATCCTGCACTAATCCTACTCTGCCAAGCAACAGCTGGGAGTGGCCCACACATCCTCTGAGTAAACTCTTTTGATTGGACTTTGTTTTAATCCCGCCTCTCTTTGTAGTGTCTCTTTCCCA
>NW_015278367.1:0-349 GCF_001447785.1 Gekko japonicus | reverse complement strand
TCCTCACCTCCTGTGGCCAGCAAGTCGTCGATTAAGATCACTTTCTGGCCCGGCTCCACGGCGTCGCTCTGAACTTCGAGCTCTGCCTGCAGGGCGGCAAAGAAGACTTGCTTAATGGTGCTCCTCAAGCAGCTAAGTAACAGCTGGCCAGGTTCTGTGGCCGAGCTCTGCAGCAAGCCGGCTCAGCAAACCCATTACCTGGCCATATTCGAGAGTGTAGGAGACGGACTCTGTACGGCCCGGGAGCTTCCCCTTCTTACGGATCATCACAAACCCGACTCCCAGTCGCTGAGCCAGGACGGGTCCAAAGAGGAAGCCTCGCGAATCCAGGCCTGCAAGAAGGGGAAGC
>NW_015278366.1:0-350 GCF_001447785.1 Gekko japonicus | reverse complement strand
ACCCGTGCCATAGGTTTGCCACCACTGCAGTAGGGTGTGAAGGGAGCAGCAACAGAAAGTGCTGGCAGTTGGGGGGGGGGTGTCTCCCCAGGAACCTCCACCCTCCATCAGAGTGGCCCATGCATAATAATTAGTTACTGATGAGAAGACTAAGATGAAATACTGTACAAAATGAGGGGGAAGGCCAACTTGCAAGAAGTACTTGTGGAGACTGGTATATGTACAAAAAGCTCAGATGTCTCTGGGCAAGATAAGAAAAGGAGATGGCACACCAATTACCGTGGCTGTCAGCTATTAATATGGAGTGTCCTTAACCTTCTTTTCTAGGCAATGGAGCTCTTTTGTTGGGA
>NW_015278365.1:0-349 GCF_001447785.1 Gekko japonicus | reverse complement strand
CTTCCTTTAAAGAGATATTAACAGTCCAAAATGGCAGTGGAAGTTTCAGTTTGTGAAGCCACAGAGAGTGGTGTCTGTGGGGAAGAGTTAAACAACACGACCTTTCCCCATCTGAATTGGGACCATGTGGTGCCTAGGAAGGGCCTATGCTGCCTGAGGAGGGAAAGTTCTGTCAGGCAGCCTCTGCCTTCTGCCTCTCAATGCCACAGCCTCTTAGGCCTTATTATCGCCACCTCACTCATTCCCCCTTCTGCACAGCCAGTGTGGTGTGACGGTTAAAAGGATTAAGATCTGGGATGCCCAGGTTGAAATCGCCACTCTGCCACTGAAGCTCACTGGGTGGCCTGGG
>NW_015278364.1:0-349 GCF_001447785.1 Gekko japonicus | reverse complement strand
TGGGAGGAAATGCAGAATGAAATTTAAAATTTGACAGAGATGCACAGAGAAAGTAAGGGAAACCATCGGTGCTGAAAGGGCCAGAACCATTTTTTCCCTATGATCACACACAGAGAGAAAATGATTAACTGGAACAGAAAATGGTGTGTATATTTTCTGAGCTGCCTCACCAATTGTTACATCAGTGTGCAATATATACCCTATAACTAAGATAAAGAAGAATTGGTTTGTTATTGAAAGCCAGGATAGCTGGGCTGACTGTCGGTGTCTTCATCTCCTCTTCACATAGGTATCTTTGGAATGTAACTGCATAAACAATAATCCTCAAGAAAGGAAGGGAAGGAAACTT
>NW_015278363.1:0-349 GCF_001447785.1 Gekko japonicus | reverse complement strand
GCATGTTAGCCCAAAAGAAGTTGCACTGGTCCACCCAGCTCAGTGTTCTCTACCGTGACTGATTTGTTTGCACTGATGCTGGAAGAAGTGTCGTTAGTCTGTTAAGGTCCCCTGGACTCCTGTTTTGTTCTGTGATGGGGAGTCACTCCTCCGGGACCTGTGGCAGAGAGAGGCCTCTTCCCAACACCTGAGATGCTTTCATTGGAGATAAGATTGAAACCAAAACAAATCCAACAGGGCACATGAAAGATAAAAAATACCTAACAGCATGTTGTTAGTCTTTAAGGTGTCACTAGATCGTTGTTTCATTTTGATACAGCAGACTACCAGGCCAACCCTTTGCAGTCAT
>NW_015278362.1:0-349 GCF_001447785.1 Gekko japonicus | reverse complement strand
CTATGGGGGGGGTGGACTGGAGGATTTCCCACTGCATACAGGGTGCGGAATTCAGAACTTTTATTTCCTGCAGCTGCAATCCAATATCATCTTCTCATCATTTTGTTTTTCCTCACAACACTAGATAATCTCCTGGAAACGGGATATCTACCTAGAAACCCGAGGATTAATTTAATCGAGACATTATGAGGTTGTGAGCAATTTTCAGCAGCACTCTTTTCTTCTTACCCTTTAATTTGAAACAAAATCAGCCTTCGGGATTGGAAAGAGATATAACCTTCTGCAAGTTTCAGAGAGTAGCAGTGTCGGTCTACAGTAGCACAGCTAGATTTGAGTCCATTAGCACCTT
>NW_015278361.1:0-349 GCF_001447785.1 Gekko japonicus | reverse complement strand
CTCCAACCACTACACCACCCTGGCTGATATAAAGCTGGAATGTGCCCAGACCCAGCCTGTTGTTTTGCTTGTGTGCCTGACTCTTCTTCCTGGTTAGAAGGGAACACTGGTTTCTAGTGAACTATGAACACAAATGCCCAGGCCTTATCTGAGTTATTTTGCTGCAGTATCAGGGACTGTAAGCCTGGTTCAGAATCCCAGTTTGTGTACGCATGGGCAATTAACACTGGTTAACCTTAGCACCTGCATTCGTGCAGCATGGGTAATTGGAGTTAAGTTTCTAATCATAATTGCCTGTGCAGGAACCAAGCAAGCTCGCATAGCAATAAGAAGAAGAAGAGAGAAGAGA
>NW_015278360.1:0-351 GCF_001447785.1 Gekko japonicus | reverse complement strand
CTGGTCTGATCCAGCAGGGCTCTTCTCTAAGGAGATAATAGTTTTGGATCCTCAGTCCGGAAACCTGTGAGTCTCTGCATAAGGTGGTGAATACAGCTACCTAGTAACCTTTTTGACAAAACAATTTGAGAGAATGGAATACCTCGAAGATAACACCTTAGACACATGCATAGCATGTGTATCCTCTAGGCTCTTTTGAGACACACTTCATTATTTTTAACACAATTACGCCGTTGAAATTACAGAAATGTTTTCAGTGCTAATAACGCTGCAGTTCCCGTTTCCCCTCTAATCGCTAAACTAAGTGTGTGTTATTAAGAAAATATTAAATTGAGGTGTAGGGTGTTTTTT
>NW_015278359.1:0-349 GCF_001447785.1 Gekko japonicus | reverse complement strand
AAGTTAAAGGATGCCCTCAGAGGCACTGTTGGGTGGGTTTAAACCTGACCTTTGCTACTGGTTATACTGACAGGAGCGGACTGGCAAGTGAAAACAGCCCTGGAGCAATGCAAGCACAGTGGCCTTTGCAGAGGTACAAGCCAGGGATGCAGCGTTCTCTTAACACAGCAGTACCAATGATGGGAAGAGACAATGTGGGAAGAAACAACTGGTCAGCTGACTTGAACGATCATTGTCTATTAAGGATTTAAGGCAAGTGGCCCTTGAGGTGTTGGCAAGACTGGCTGGGACTTTGCTCTGCTTTCTCCTGGTCAATAGTGGCCCTGGAGGGCAGTAGCTCATCAGGAAA
>NW_015278358.1:0-349 GCF_001447785.1 Gekko japonicus | reverse complement strand
CTGATTGACACCCTCACATTGTCAACCCTAGTGAAAAGAGCTATAACAGTTTTAGTGCACTGGGACTACCCAAGAAATATCTTATCACAATCGATCCAAATGTGGGGGTTTCGACAACAGGGACATGCTTGTGTCACTTTCCTGTTGCTGATGCAGCTGCAGATACAGCACAGTAGCAATGGGGCTTCCCGATGACAGGTTTTCCCCGCTGCTTCTCTGGCCCTGTCCCCTGGCAGTGGCCATTCCCCCACACACACACTGGGACGTTTTCATTTTTATGATTAAATTGGCAATGGAATATCATTTTATCAATATACCTTTGTAACATTATGTGTAACAGTCTCAATTA
>NW_015278357.1:0-350 GCF_001447785.1 Gekko japonicus | reverse complement strand
ACTGCCTTCCTTGGCAGAGTCTTCCTTGGCCAGCTTTCCAGGTGCTGACCCTGCTTAGCTTCCTTGATCTGAGGAGATTGGGCTAGAAGACCATGCCAGCCTTCCCTCCTCGTTTCTAGATTAGCACAACATTAACGGTACAGGAAATTCGGGTACCACCATTTGCACAGAATAAGCTTCTTCACGGTGAGTGACAGGCAAGGGTATTCTGAAGTGGTTTGGGAGTTTAGTCAGCAAGGTATGACTTGTCACACTCCCCACGCCCCGATTGCACATTGGCACTCTCCTCACATGTTGCGGAACAGGCTGAAAGACAATTCTGACAGGATAAATTCCATCGTAACGATGCC
>NW_015278356.1:0-361 GCF_001447785.1 Gekko japonicus | reverse complement strand
AAAATAGCCCTGCTGATGATGGAATTTTACCACAATAGAGCCCACGTGTTTCAAGACAGAAAGGACTTGCAGGGGATGGCTTTCGCACAGACCTTCAAACTTTCATTTTGCCCGTGATGTGGTCCATGGGGTCGCGAAGTGTCGGACTCGACTGTGCGACTGAACAACAACAACAAAACTGAGGCTACCGTGTTTTGGTCACCTTCTGAGAAGACGAGACTCACTGGAAAAGACAATAATGCTTGGGAAAGCGGAAGGCAGCAGGAAAAGAGGAAGACCCAAACTGAGACTCAACTGAGGAAACAACGGTGCACAGTTTGCAAGACCTGAGAAAGGCTGCCCATGATGGGACATTTTAAAG
>NW_015278355.1:0-349 GCF_001447785.1 Gekko japonicus | reverse complement strand
AAAAAATGGGGGAAGAGAAGTGCTCTCTTCTCCCTGCTTCAAGCCCTCCAATAGGAACCAGACTTTCAAAGGCCCAGTGGTCAGAGTGGTGTGGGGAAAGTCGTCTGCTTGGAGACAGATGGCGGCAGTTGATTCGAAAAACTGGTGCATGTCTGCCTGTTGATTAGCATCAGAAAAGGAGGTTTGCGGACTGAAGTATGGAATGGGGATGGGGGGAGAGAATAAAGCCCCAAAGTGCTGGGAAACAGGCTATGGGGAAGAGAACAAACAAAATCTTACAGGTGTTGTTGACTGCTTCGTTTGTAGAAGAAAAAGAGCGCCTAACAGTTCAGAAAATCCACAGGATAAA
>NW_015278354.1:0-350 GCF_001447785.1 Gekko japonicus | reverse complement strand
GGATCCAATCCAGGATGTTTGTTTGTGACTAACAGCTGACCTCAGCATTTGCATTCAGGGGACAGGAAGAGTAGTGCCAACAGATAATTTCACCAGGAAGTCTTGCATTACAAAGGGTTGGGCATGCATGCAAAGGCAGAGACTTGTATCCTGCAGGAGCCCTGGTGTACTGCAGCCCTGACATACTGCGCCCACCACAGGATCCAAGGAGCTCAGAGTAGCTGCATATCTGCTTCTCCCCTCCTCTGCTTCAGTTGCGCAATGACCCTGTGAGGTCAATTAAGCTGACCAAGCACATGACTGGCCTAAGGACACTCCGTGAGTTCATGTTGTTCAGTCGCACAGTCGAG
>NW_015278353.1:0-350 GCF_001447785.1 Gekko japonicus | reverse complement strand
CATCATAGACTGTTCTTTCTGGTTCTCCCTTTGGTATTTGCTCAGTAGGCAAGGACCCCAAAACACAAGACGGCAGGAAACCTGTGAATGGACCTCAGGGCATTTCTGAAAAAAGAGAGGGTCCCTTGCTTAATGGGACATATTTCTTTAAATACAAAACAAATACTGTGTGTAGCTGCCGCCCTCTCACAAGAGGCATTCTCTTTTCTGTGTCACACAAGGAGGAATACTTTCCCCATGGTGTGGAATGTAATGGAACAGAGTTAGAGTTCAATAGACTTGGAAGGGTGTAACTCCACCAAGGACTCACGATCAAGAGAATGTATGCGTTTGCATAGGGATAAAAAAAA
>NW_015278352.1:0-350 GCF_001447785.1 Gekko japonicus | reverse complement strand
TTCTTTTTTCTTTCAGACATCTTAACGTCAATATCTGTTTAAAAAAATTGTGTCCTCAGACAGTTTCAAAACCATTTTAATTAAGATCTTGTCTGGAATGTATGTGTCCACTCAGTTCATTATTTTGGCCGAAGACAGTATGGTAGATCCGAAGACAGTATGGTAGATCCAAAGACAAGAAAGAGGCAGCAGCATCCACAAAATAGGCTGTTTAGGCTCTGCACCAGTTTGATGTGTTTAATAAGGGAAATAATGACTGCTGGGGCTGAGTTTTGGCAAAACACTTGAGAGGCCAAACTATGGACGGTTCTCACAAAGGAGGGGAAGTAAGCAGTGGGGTTCCACAAGGA
>NW_015278351.1:0-350 GCF_001447785.1 Gekko japonicus | reverse complement strand
GAGAGCAAAAGGGTCTCTGACGTCAGACTTGCCCTATAAAAACCCAGAAAGAGAAGGGAAAGCAAAGCCGAGAGAGCTGATCCATTGCACCAGCAAGGATGCCAACCCCAAACACTTCCAGTTCCTCAGCCAAAGGTTTCCGGAGGGCAGTGTCAGAGCTGGACTCCAAGCAAGCTGAAGCTATTCTGGTAAGAAAGGGCTCTCAGCCCCTTCCCATCCACTAGTCACACAGGCATCCAGACTGAATGAGGATAGTTCTTCCTTTATTTACATAACATCATTCTATTAAAGCAGCTGGACAAAATCGGGAGTGAGAAATGTGTCCGATACGGTGCTACAAGTGTCACAGG
>NW_015278350.1:0-350 GCF_001447785.1 Gekko japonicus | reverse complement strand
CTTCTGTAGCATGTTGTGAGTCCCCGTGATTAAATAAAAAGCAAGATGTGTTTTATGCTGCAGTAACTTATAATAAAACTCTGCTGGTCCTTTCCCCTTGCAAAATGCCTTGGCGAGGGGGGCACTTTGTGCCTGAGAAGTAGTGGGGGAAAGGAAGTGCTTATTGCATGCTGTGTCAGAGGTTTTCCCCCTGAAATGTCAAAAAACCCCACCCAACTGACAGTGAGTTGCCCAAATTCAGTGAGCGAGCTTCATTGCTGAGCAGGGAATTGGACCCAGGTGTCTTGGTTTATACCAAAGCACACCAGTTCTGTTATAAACACTCTTGGGCCCCGTTCACACGGAGCATT
>NW_015278349.1:0-350 GCF_001447785.1 Gekko japonicus | reverse complement strand
TACAGAGTAGACTGAGGGAGTGGGTGGGCTGCTGCAACATTGTCTGTAACTATATATGGTCATGGATGCTGGCAGAGGTGAAGCGTGTGCACCCTAAGGGCATTGTCTGCCTGGCGCACATACTTCACCTGGTGGTGAAGGAACCTTTGGGGCTTGGGAGCACTGTAAAGGCCACCTGGGATGCTGGCCCCCTCAAGACAGAGTCCTTGCTCAAGACTTGCCAGCACCTGGCCACCCACTTCTTGCTTTAAGTCTGCCTGTCTGCTGCGCACGAGGCTGGGAGAGACAATGAGGAACTCCACATATGCCATGATTACACATTTGGTGGAGTGGAAGAGTGTGGCTGTCAC
>NW_015278348.1:0-350 GCF_001447785.1 Gekko japonicus | reverse complement strand
CCCCCCCCCCCAGAGAGGGGGGGGGGGGGGGGGGGCTCAACCTGCCGCTCCTGAGTTTGTGACAAAAATGCTTATTTTGGGAGAGAAGCCTCCCCTTCCGCCCACCCACTCGCCGCACCGTCTGCGCCTGTCATCATCTGGCACTTTCGCTCCAAAGGTCTCCATCGCAGGGCCACAGGCGGGATGCCCAGATGGAATGGATTAAGCAGCTGCTGCGCCTCTTATTAAGGCAGTGTGTTGACGGGGTGCGGGGGAGAGGGAGGGAAGATAGGAAGGCAGCCGCCCGATGGTCAGATCGTCAGGGCAAGCATCTTCAGAACAGGACTCGGCTCTGAGAGCCAGTTTGGTGT
>NW_015278347.1:0-350 GCF_001447785.1 Gekko japonicus | reverse complement strand
AAAAATCATAACCACATTATAAACTAAATTCCGCCATACATGAGTAGTTAATAAAAAGAGTTAACCAGCAGCCTCCTTATTAAAGAAGTCCAAGCACAAAAATTGGCCACTTTAACGGTGGTTTCCTTAGAGTCATCTGAAAGGAAGAGGAATGTATAAAACTTGTTGGGGCTCCCTGGAAAATTGGATAAAATTGGGGCGAGACCTGCAAGAACAATAATGTTTGCATCCAACTGCTGGTCCTGAAAAAGTGCGGTGCTCATCGCTTGCAATCGGCTTCTCTGCAAAGTCCGCAAAACCAGTAATGAATTTTACAAGCCCCTTATCCCATGGCTTCAGTGAGCCTAGAG
>NW_015278346.1:0-350 GCF_001447785.1 Gekko japonicus | reverse complement strand
GCCGTGAAGGGGATAATGTAGGAAACAGGCATCTCTTTTTATATTCAGGTGACAAAGGGGGCTATGGTCTTGGCTGCTCTGCAAACAGTCACGGTCCATCCATGAGCTTCACAGTCTCAAACTCCATAAAGGAGTAAATCCATTCAGCAAAGTATTAAACAAGGATGCTGCCGTTATAACTGTGGACAACTCTCTCCTCTAGGGCACTAGCAGAGACGAGAAGCTGGACCCCCGAAGGACCCTCTGCGTGGCTCTCACTGGTCAGGGGCAATCATTCCTAGAGGGCAGCTGTGTGAGCCAGCCGCAGCCGGGATCAACAGAAGTCTTGTGCAGTGTTCCCTCTAAGCTGA
>NW_015278345.1:0-350 GCF_001447785.1 Gekko japonicus | reverse complement strand
GATTGAACCAAGGACCTTCTGCATGCCAAATGTGTTCTACCGCTGAGCTCTGGCCCTCCCCTACTGAGAACTCCGAAGGACGCCATTGATCACTAAGAATAGATGAATGATCAGCTCATTTCACTTCCTGTGCAAAAAACCCCCCTCACAATAAAATATCCGCTAAAAAGCCCTGCATTCAGTTCAGTAAGACAGCCCCTCACTCCTTACAATATTTCAGGCAGGATAATTGTAGGTAATGATCTTGTACACAGAGAGATTTCTGCATTTGGGGGGAAAATATCCTACATGTTATTTACAATTCCCCTTTTAACTCCCAGCAACCAGTCTAATCTTGATATTTAAATATC
>NW_015278344.1:0-350 GCF_001447785.1 Gekko japonicus | reverse complement strand
CAAATCCCCACTTTGCCATGAAGCTGAGTAGATGTCCCAGGTCACACACTAACCTACCAAACAAGGCCACTGAGAAGAGATAATGGGGAGAGGGATTATTTACCCCGCTCTGAGCTCATTGGAAGAGGATCCATTTATAAGCAGTAGCCATCATTTGCAAGTATATCTAGAAGAAAAAGGAAAAAAAGAAGTCCGGGAGCATTCAAAAACACAAACTCCCCTTTTAAGTTTATAACGTGCCCGGCAAGAGCAAACCGCTGTCCCTGAGTTCTCTGGTTAGGCATCTGACTTGCTGTGATGTCACTGCATTGTTTGGCCAACATTCCACCCAGGGGTCATTTCGTAGAAAA
>NW_015278343.1:0-350 GCF_001447785.1 Gekko japonicus | reverse complement strand
AACCTTAAATTTCGTGGCCTGCCGGAACGGGAGGAAGGAGGGACAGAACTACAAACATTCATAGCGACATGGCTGGCAAACGTTTTAAATCTAGAGGACAAAGTAGCTCCGTTTATTAATGCAGCTTACAGACTGGGTCCATCCAACAAAAAAATGGGAAAATTCCCAAGAGACATTATCACAATCATCCCGGACAATAGAACCAGAAATGCCATTCTACGTAAGTCCCGATCCGAAGGAGGCTTATTGTACAAAAATATGAAAATACTTGCCTTGCCCGATCTCTCTTCGGAAACCCTACAGCACAGACGCAATTTAAAAGTGATCACACAAAAGCTTCTAGACAATAA
>NW_015278342.1:0-350 GCF_001447785.1 Gekko japonicus | reverse complement strand
AAGCATGAAATAATAATAACGGGACTGGCAGAACACTTAGTTTGTGTGTGGGAGTCACTGTTTATTTCTGTGCCGGCAAACTGGGGTGAAAAAGCAGGGAGGGGGAAAACCAAAGTCTTTTTGTTGGGGGAGAACAAGTGGCACTTGCTAAATAAAAGCAAGGAACAGGGTTGGGGCGTCCCCCCTCCCCTTTACAAGAATACTTACTAAAATGCTGAAACTTCGGACAAGCAGAACTGTTAGCAGGGATAAAAATGGTCTGGGTTTTTGAACAGTAAGAGGCTGGATTCATATGGGTGAGGAAGATATCCTGGGGAGTTTATTCATATGGGTGGGGGACGTATCCTATG
>NW_015278341.1:0-350 GCF_001447785.1 Gekko japonicus | reverse complement strand
CTCCACCCTAGAGTCTACCTTGCTATTTTCTAACATACTACACAAGCCTCAGAGACAATAATGCTGGTAAAGGACTGATCAAAAAGAAAACCACAGGAGTTGAGTCATCTCTCTCCCATGCACAGAGTACTCCAGACCTTAGTTGTTCAAATGGTTCTAGCTAAAGGAGGAGCAAAAGGTTTAACATCACACCTTGCTGGAATATCACACCTCAACAGACAGAGAGGGAGACAGCTAAAAGGGGTCTCCAGTGAAGTGCCTGAGGGCACTGTGGTGCCCACCAATACCTTTTCTAGTGTTCATAGAGTGTTTTTAGGAAGTGGTGAGGCCAGGTGGGGCTTTTGCCCAGC
>NW_015278340.1:0-350 GCF_001447785.1 Gekko japonicus | reverse complement strand
TTCAGCATGTTTCTTGGACCCAAAGAAACCTGGGCTGTGCTGATTGATGAGAAATAATGGTCCGATACACATATCAGAACTTCCTTTTCCCACCATTCCACACTGTGTGCATTTAAGTGTTTTTAGAAGTGTCCTATTACCAGCATGTTGACTAGAGTGGGTTATAGGGACCATTACTCCAGTTCTGACCTATCTATACTGTCTCCCAATTTGTTTCTGGGCACATTTAGAGTTGTATACAGCCTGGAACCACTATACCTGAATGACCATCTACTCCATCGTGAAACTACACAACCGCTATTGTCATCTTCCCACCTTCTGAGGTTAGGCAGGTGGCAGCCCTGGAGACA
>NW_015278339.1:0-350 GCF_001447785.1 Gekko japonicus | reverse complement strand
TTCCTGAGCCTGCGTAAGCAGGGAGGGCGGGGTGTAAATCGGAAGATAAAAATTAAATAAATAAATGAATGTGCCTGTGGTGGTAGGGATCTGGAGCGGGGTTTCACCTAGAAGCTATGGTTTACCATAACGTTTGCCCTCTAAATCCAACATTTTCTCTAGGGGAGTTGATCTCTGAAGTCTGGTGATCAGTTGTAATTCCAGGGGATCTCAAGGCCCCACCTGGAGGTTGGTAACCCTAAGAGAATTCCAGTAGTTGTGTTTGCCCCACTCTCCATTAAGTGGAGGTCTCTTCTCCGTCTCCTATCTGGTCTGCACATTTCATTAGCAGGGCTATTTTGGGGCAGGAA
>NW_015278338.1:0-350 GCF_001447785.1 Gekko japonicus | reverse complement strand
TATTCCTGGAAGCACTTTTCTGGATGCCATAGCATCGACTCTCCTGGAATTCCATAATTGTACAGAGCAAGGTTGATTTTGCCATGGCTATGATAGTTTTAGTACCTGGGCAAACTGGACGTATTGCAATAAAATACTTCTTCGAATAATGAGTAAGTGACCCTAATCTATAGGGAATCATATCACTAGGCTCAAAGAACTCCTCAGCCTGTGCCAAATGTCCTTCTGGCCTGGTGTGGGCAGCTGCAGAATGCAACCTGGCTGGGGATGGGACCGCTAGAAGATCCCGTTGGGCAGAGTGGTATAGGGGCAATTCCTCACAGGGGAATACATAATTTAATTGACCACTG
>NW_015278337.1:0-350 GCF_001447785.1 Gekko japonicus | reverse complement strand
GTGAAAGGTGGGGCACAATTGTCTTCTGGATCAAGTCTGTGCTATAGCTGATGGAAAAGTCCAAGAGCTACAGACTAACCTTTGTCCTCACACCTCCTGAGATACAGACAATCAAGGTCCCCCATCCCCACTTGAGAGAGATGCTGATGTTTCTGCAATTTTGCTTCCTGGAGAATAGTGAATTAGCAAAAACATTAAATGACAAAATCAAGCCTGAATTCTCCCGATAAGCTAAAAGGACTAAACTGGTCCCATCCCTCAATGGTGGCCAGAGGGGACCCGACAACCTTCGAGGCAGCCCTGTTATGGCATAAAAAACATCTTATCAGTAAAACCCTTGCTCAGGTCTC
>NW_015278336.1:0-350 GCF_001447785.1 Gekko japonicus | reverse complement strand
CCCAATATGTGGCTGCCAGGGAATGCAACAACTCTCTGTCTTCTCTCCTGGCCTATAACATATTAGCAGTGCTGATATCACACAGCATTGTGGGATGCCCAATTCTGATCTATTTCATTGGCTTTGGTAATGACCCACACAACTTTTGCCTCACTTTTCATTACTAGAGGAGGAAAAAGAAGAGAATTTGCAGCAGTGGCCAGAGCGACCTTGCTCCCTGTCTTCAGTTATTGCTACAGTATGGAAACCTGCATCCACAGCACACGCATCTAACTTCACTTATATATTTAAAACATTCCTAGGCCTCCTTTGCATTCAATGAATGCTCAAGACGGCTTATAAAATAATAG
>NW_015278335.1:0-350 GCF_001447785.1 Gekko japonicus | reverse complement strand
ATAAATATTACATTATTTAAAATGATCTGATGGGAACTTTCCTCCAGAGACAAGACCCAACCTCTCCACCTTGTACACCACCCTTATCCATCTTCTTTGGAAGGGGGGAAGAGAGAGGGGGAGAGAGATTGAGAGAGAGATCCAGCAACACCTACAGCATCAGACAAACAGAGCTTTGCACGGTCCTCAATCAGCCCAGGCCAGGGTTTTCATACAGGCAAGACTTTGGGGTAGGAGATAACATGCACACGGAACTCCTCCTCCCACTGAAGAAAACAGGACGCAGGAGTTCCTTGCGTGCAACAGAATTCAAGGTGACTAATGGTTACAAAATGACCCACAAAAGAATG
>NW_015278334.1:0-350 GCF_001447785.1 Gekko japonicus | reverse complement strand
TGGCTTCCAAAAGCCATGTATTATTATTGAGGGTGCCATTTCAAATTCACAGTATGAGTCTGAAAACATTTCTGCCTTTTGGAACCGCACCAGGCAACACATATGACTAGTATAACTTCTCCTGTATTTGATGTAGGTAATATCAGACAATTAGTTCAAGTTCATATTTTCCCAAAGGAAAGGGATCACCAAGGAGGTATATGAAAGTGGTTTCTACCAAGTGGGGAGCATAACAGAATTTCAACCAGCCTCCATTTTTACGCTCTTGAGAATGCCAAAGCTGTACAGTTCAACAACTGCCCTTAAAGTAAGAGTTTACCAATACAATCATAAGCAGAGCTATACCCTTC
>NW_015278333.1:0-350 GCF_001447785.1 Gekko japonicus | reverse complement strand
GCAAATCCTCCCGTGTGACCAGGGCCTCCAATGAGCAAATTGTGAAGCCTTCCTCCAGCCTAAGGATCCTACGTCCAACTAAACTGTTTCTTCCACTGGGGGAAAACCCACAATTTGAAGGAAGACTTCTTGGACTGGAGGAAGACTCCTTGGACTGGATGAAGGTTCTTTGGAGGATAGTTGGATCCACTCCATCAGGAAAGGTCCTCAGTCTAAAGATTCACTGCCAGCTTGAGCAAAAAAATACTGAGTTAGATGGAGTAATGATCTAAGCACACTATAAGGCAGTTACATACATCCATATAAGCTGGATTGCCTGCTCTGGGGGTCTCACAACCCCCATATCCTCC
>NW_015278332.1:0-350 GCF_001447785.1 Gekko japonicus | reverse complement strand
TCTTCTTCTTCCTCCTCCTCCTCTCAGCCCAGAAAGTATTGCTTTGAATCTTTAGGGGGAAAGATGCGTGGGCCAGTACGGCTTGTGTTAATAAAGTCCAAGAGCTGCCCACTGGATACCTCTCTTTGGCCACACATTCCTTTCTAATGTGGAAACAGAATCATGAAGTTCATGGCGCTCTGAAGGTGGGACACAGACTAAGCAGCTATAGTCCCAAACAGCTTCCTAGTCCGTGTCCCAGCTTCATGCGCAAGTTCCGTGTGTTCTGGTCCCATTTCACGCCCAAGTTGTGCAACGTTGGAAGCTGCGGCTGGCCCTTGATGCTGCCGGATTATCCAGGCCAGCTGGGG
>NW_015278331.1:0-350 GCF_001447785.1 Gekko japonicus | reverse complement strand
TTATGCTAATTTGTCCACTCATTAACTTATCTTTGGCAACATACCTCTGGTAGATCGATGTCAACGTTTCCATCCATTTCCCTATGAGAGACAGGATAAAAGCAAAAAAAAAAAAGTATCCTGATGACACAAATACCTTTAGAATCTTGTAAGACAAATCAAATACACAAAACAGAATCCAGACCTAGTTAAGTGTGCCTAAGGCCCAATTTTTAGATTACACAAGGCGTGGTTACAGCTTCATGGCACCCTGCTCCAGCATAGGAAAGACTGTATCGATTAAGTGGGAACACTTAAGAAAAGCCAGGGTACAATCCAGATGGTAGAGAGAGTGGTGAAGTTAACCTGTT
>NW_015278330.1:0-350 GCF_001447785.1 Gekko japonicus | reverse complement strand
ATCACCAGTAAGTTCTTCTCTGCAGAGAACAATGCTCTTTAAGGAGTGTATCAGGTAAAAATAAGTAGGGGGCTCCTTTGACCACCCAAGAAGGCTATGCTAGGGACCTGCATGGAGAAAAGCCACATGGGATAGGGGCTGTAGCAAAGAGAGCTCAGTACATTTAAGCAAAAAGTTGGCTGGCTCCAACCCACTGTAACAATGGCAATTCCCATGGTACTAAACATTATGGCTGGAGGAGGGGAGGTCACACGGGATAGGGGAAGCTCTTTTATGAAGCTTCAGTGTGCTGGTCCATTGTATCCCATTAAAATTCTCAGGATGCTTTTGCAGATAAGAGATGCAGTCTG